>NC_034196.2:27098919-27398919 GCF_002021735.2 Oncorhynchus kisutch | reverse complement strand
TAAATAAGAATTTGTCCTTAACTGACTTGCCTGGTTAAATAAAGGTTAATAAAAAAATGACAGCTTTGCACAGTCTTTTTATTTGAATTTTATTTTACCTTTATTTAACCAGGCAAGTCAGTTAAGGACAAATTCTTATTTTCAATGACGGCCTAGGAACAGTGGGTTAACTGCCTGTTCAGGGGCAGAACGACAGATTTGTACCTTGTCAGCTTGGGGATTTGAACTTGCAACCTTCCAGTTACTAGCCCAATGCTCTAACCACTAGGCTACCCTGCCGCCCTCTATGGCTTGGGTGGCTGGAGACTTTGTCCATTTTTGGGCCTTCCTCTGAGACTGCCTGATATAGTCCCGAATGGCAGGGAGCTCGGCCCCAGTGATGTACTGGGTTGTCCGCACCATCCTCTGTAGCGCTTTGCAGTTGAGGGCGGGGCATTTGCTGTACCATGCGGTGATGCAGCCAGTCAAGATGCTCTCGGTGGTGCAGCTCTAACTTTTTGAGGATCCAAATCTTTTCAACCTCCTTAATGGAAAGAGGCACTGCCATGCCCTCTTCACAACTGTGCAGGTCTGTCTCAGCCAATACTTTGCCATTACATTTTAAATTAACCAAGTAACTAACCCACAAGTGTCTGTCTTTACTCCCCAGGCCCAGTTTCAGGCGTACCAACTGGTTCGGTCCAGTGGGGAGGGAGTGTAAACTGGTGATGGAGAAGGTTGGGGTCGTTGACCTGACACCCTTCGGCAAGTTCATGGTTAAAGGGAAAGATTCTCATAAACTGCTGGACAGACTGTTCGCCAACACTATGCCCAAGGTAAGGATAACACTACACACAAATACTCACTGTATTATAACTCACTGTATTACAACTATTCTGTACACAACTCACTGTATTACAACTATTCTGTACACAACTCACTGTATTACAACTATTCTGTACACAACTCACAGTATTACAACTATTCTGTACACAACTCACTGTATTACAACTATTCTATACACAACTCACTGTATTACAACTATTCTGTACACAACTCACTGTGCTTTTATATTACATCTTACTGTATCTCACCAACGCTAGGCCCAAAACGAGAGGGACTAAATATCATTGCATCGCACCAGGCAAAACTCACTGACTCTCATAGACAGCTCATTGCACCACTGTATAAGTCCCTATATAACTCACTATTGCCAACAGGTGGCAGTGATCTGTTTGCTGCGCAGAGGTTTAGGTTATATTTATGTTTCACTCTCTCCCCTGTCAGGTGGGCCTGACTAACATCAGCCACATGTTGACCCCCACTGGGAGAGTCTACGCTGAGGTCACCATTACCCAGCTCACACCTGGAGAGTTCCTCCTCATCACAGGATCTGGATCAGAGCTGCATGACCTCAGGTAACACAGGGAGACAGAGGCATCCCAGGCCAGCTAACAAGGTGTAGAGTCTAGCCGTCCTTATAAAAGGATTCAGTAATCCATTATATAACATTATTCTATCCCACTTAGAAACACTGGTAGTTACAGCAGCTGCTACTTTAACGGCTCCTCTCTTTGCTCCAATAGGCAAACAGCACATTAAAAACAAATGAATCTCTATTCTAACTATTCATTCAGCTCTCTGTCTCTCATACACCCTGAGACAAATCAAATGTATTTATATAGCCCTTCGTACATCAGCTGATATCTCAAAGTGCTGTACAGAAACCCAGCCTAAAACCCCAAACAGCAAGGAATGCAGGCGTAGAAGCACGGTGGCTAGGAAAAACTCCCTAGAAAGGCCTAAACCTAGGAAGAAACCTAGAGAGGAACCAGGCTATGTGGGGTGGCCCGTCCTCTTCTGGCTGTGCCGGGTGGACATTATAACAGAACATGGCCAAGATGGTCAAATGTTCATAAATGACCAGCATGGTCAAATAATAATAATCACAGGCAGAACAGTTGAAACTGGAGCAGCAACACGGCCAGGTGGACTGGGGACAGCAAGGAGTTATCATGTCAGGTAGTCCTGAGGCATGGTCCTAGGGCTCTTGGCCAGGTCGCAGTTGTAAATGAGAACTTGTTCTCAACTAGCCTACCTGGTTAAATAACGGTGAAATAAAAAAATGAAAAAGGTCCTCTGAGAGAGAGAGAAAGAAAGAGAAAGAGAGAATTAGAGAGAGAATACTTAAATTCACACAGGACACCGGATAGGACAGGAGAAGTACTCCAGATATAACAGACTGACCCTAGCCCCCCAACACATAAACTATTGCAGCATAAATACTGGAGGCTGAGACAGGAGGGGTCAGGAGACACTATGGCCCCATCTGATGACACCCCCGGACAGGGCCAAACAGGAAGGATATAACCCCACCCACTTTGCCAAAGCACAGCCCCCACACCACTAGAGGGATATCTTCAACCACCAACTTACCATCCTGAGACAAGGCCGAGTATAGCCCACAAAGATCTCCGCCAAGGCACAACCCAAGGGGGGCGCCAACCCAGACAGGAAGATCACATCAGTGACTCAACCCACTCAAGTGACGCACCCCTCCTAGGGACAGTATGAAAGAGCTCTAGTAAGCCAGTGACTCAGCCCCTGTAATAGGGTTAGAGGCAGAGAATCCCAGTGGAAAGAGGGGAACCGGCCAGGCAGAGACAGCAAGGGCGGTTCGTTGCTCCAGAGCCTTTCCGTTCACCTTCACACTCCTGGGCCAGACTACACTCAATCATATGACCCACTGAAGAGATGAGTCTTCAGTAAAGACTTAAAGGTTGAGACCGAGTTTGCGTCTCTCACATGGGTAAGCAGACCGTTCCATAAAAATGGAGCTCTATAGGAGAAAGCCCTGCCTCCAGCTGTTTGCTTAGAAATTCTAGGGACAATTAGGAGGCCTGCGTCCTGTGACCGTAGCGTACGTGTAGGTATGTACGGCAGGACCAAATCAGAGAGATGGGTAGGAGCAAGCCCATGTAATGCTTTGTAGGTTAGCAGTAAAACCTTGAAATCAGCCCTTGCCTTATACAACACAGTCTGCTGGTGTTGTATATCACCCCCTAGTGGTGACCTCCAAGGGCCATGTGGGTGCAGGGTTTTGCTCCAGCCCTGCACTAATATACATGATTCAACTAATCAAAGTTCATATTGAAGACTTTTATTAGTTGAATCAACATTGTGCCAGTGTTTCGTTTCCTTTTGTGTTCCTTGAAGTTGTAAATATAACCCCATGGATCCCTCCCTAACCCCAGGTGGATGGAGAAGGAGGTAGCAGAGGGGGCGTATGATGTAGATATTTCCAACGTGACAGAGGACATTGGGGTGTTGGGTGTGGCTGGACCAAAGGCTAGAGATGTTCTACAGAAACTCACTCAGGAGGACATGAGCGATGCAAGCTTTAAGTTCCTCCACTGCAAACCCATTCAACTGGGTGGTATCAACCTCAGAGCTATCAGGATCTCCTACACAGGTGTGTTTGTGGGCTTAAACATTTTTAAGAGTATGTGTGGCATGTGAGTGCATGTACAGCTCAACTAACGGACTGTGGTTCAGGTGAGTTGGGCTGGGAGCTGTACATTCCTCACAAGGACATGGCAGCTGTGTACCAGGCTATCATGGCAGCAGGAGAGGACGAGGGCATCGACAACTTTGGTACCTACGCCATGTCATCACTACGACTGGAGAAAGGCTTCAGAGGCTGGGGTGCAGAGGTACGTACACACACCTTTTTAAGTTGTTTGTGGCTGTTGGACTGATGTTTTTGTCTCATCAGATGAACTGTGACACCAACCCCCTGGAAGCTGGTCTGGACTACTTCATCAAACTCAACAAGGTAGACATTGTTACTAGCTACTGCTGTTTCACCAGTCAACCACTGTGTTCAAATATTGGTGTCATATTCAAACGTGTAGCTTATTTTTAGATGTTCTGAAACATTTTCTCCCACACTCCTGTATTCTTTTTGGGGTTATTTATTCTACTTATAAATAAAGCACACATACCAACATTCTCAAATCTGTCCCTGTCTGTCTCCAGCATGCTGACTTCATCGGTAAGGCAGCGCTGCAGGAGATAAAAGCTAAAGGTCTGAAGAGGAAGCTGTCATACATCACCATGGAAACGGATGATGTTGACCCTGAGGGCAACGAGACTATCTGGCTCAATGGCAAGGTGAGCTGTGTGTGTGTGTGTGTGTGTGTGTGTGTGTGTGTGTGTACATTGTTTTCCTATCTTATCAAGACCACAGTGTCCTGACAAGTCACCAGAATGTTCTGACAAGGTAAGAAACAATTTCACTGTTAGTCTACACTTGTTGTTTACAAAGCATTTGACCGATAAAATTGATTTTATTTTGTAGTAGTAACAGAGTTCTGTGTTTTTGTTAAATTAATTTGTTAAAGTGCTATTTTAGGGTTTTTGGGTTAAGGTTTGCGGTTAAGGTGTGTGTGTGGGGGGTAGGGGGGTATAGAGGCAACACAACATTAGAGGCTTCCACTTCCACCCACCGTTTGCATTCCTGCAACCTTCTCTATCTCTCCTAGGTGGTTGGTAACACTACATCTGGGGCCTACAGCTACACCACCCAGCAGAGCCTGGCGTTTGCCTACCTGCCAGTGGAGCTGTGTTCTGTAGGGCAGAAGGTGGAAGTGGAGATGTTGGGGAGGAAGTACCCTGCCATGGTGGTCCAGGAGCCACTGGTCCTCACAGAACCAACCAGGACCCGGCTGCAGAAGAAGAGCAAGGCATAGACACTGGGGACAGGCAGAGAACCAGCTTAGAACTAGGGTACCAGACCTGGGTTGAAAATAGGATGTTTTCTTTCAAATATTTACAGTATGCTCCTGGTGCTAATTTCAACCCAGGTTCGACCAAGGTCCGCAAACGGTAGAGCTGACACCAACCAAGCAACTACACTGTAAAGTGAACTATGCTGGCTGACAAAGTTACTTATGAAAAAGACTGAAATGTGATGAATGGTACTCAAATGACACCCTATTTCCTATTTTGTGCACTGTTTGTAGTGTACTATATAGGGTATCATTTGAGACAGACTGACTGTGAAGTAAAATAAAAAATACTTTCCTGTTTGGTCATCTGGTGAGGAAGAATCAGCTAGAGCAACCTAGAATGCGCATATAAGAGCTTAACTCTAGGTTCCAATGTGGACCTATGGACATATTGGAACGTAGACCTAGACTTGTATTCGTCTCAGTATTCATAGTATTACAGGTCCAATGCAGCCATTTTTATCTCGATATCAAGTAATTTCTTGGTAACAATTAAGTACCCAACTGTGATTGATTTTTAAAAATCACCCCTAAGAAAAAGAAGGGAAAAAATGTGCAATTTCTCAAGCAAGAATTTTGTTAGGACTGTATGGGAGTGGTCTTATACTAACTGTTATTGGCAGAGAGGTTTGGAACTCTTTCTTATTGGTCTATTAACTAATTTACTGCCTGGTGATTTCAACAGGCAGGCCAAAACTCCATCCCACCAAAAGAGGCTGAAATTTCAGGTGGTCTTTTCAAACAGCTAAAAGGGCATTATCATGTTCACAGTTTTGTTCTAACCTCGTAGTGTGGAAATGTGTATATAAAATACTGAGCCTTTAAAGTCATGATACCTTTGGCTTAAGTCTTGAATCCATCCAACCCTTAGAATGTGGTCATTAAGTACCTATACCTTAACTGCTTAGCAACAGAGCCAATCATTACTCTTAGGTGGCATTTTAATGTCTCATTATTGCAGTGTTATCTGTTTGAATAGCTTTTTAAATTCCAGCTATTATGGGGTTGAAAAGCAGAGTCTTGGTAGAAGTGTTAGTGTAGCTACAATATCACAAGAAGAATGGGCCAAATAGATGCTGCTTTACTTCCTACTGTAGTCTCTACATTATGTGGAAGAGACAATTAACTATGATAATGCTTTGCACAAACTTTAGTCTTGAAAGCAGGGCGGGCATAATTGCAGATAATAATCAATTATGCACAAGGCAGGACAAGCTAAGAGAACTGTTTTTCTTAGAGCACAGTGTCTTTATCTTTTCAATTATTTTGTCATTGTCTGTACATTTAAACATTGGTTAATTAAATCCAATGCCAAGCTTGGTCCTGTGTTGTGTGTTTTTGTAATGATTCTAGGTATTTCAAACACTAGAATTAATCCCTCTCGCTGAATGGCGCAACATCAATCATATTGGCTATTTGAACTTTGAGTATGACAAGTGTCACTCCACTGTACCACTACACAACAACACAATATCCAGGAGCAACCAACAATAGAAGATTCACAAGAATGGAATGAATGTATTGCATCATACAATTATTTTTTATAAAAAGTAAAAAATAAGGTCATTTGTAATGAACAAGTTTTTCTTGATCAGAACCCTGGTATGGAACACAACACAGAACTCTGTTACTCCTACATAAATACATTTTTGTAAATGCTATGTAAACGACAGGTGTAGACTAACAGTGAAATGCTTACTTATCCAACAATTCAGTTAGATAAAAAATCAAATGGAAATAGTGACGAGGAATAAATTCACAGTGAATAACAATAAGTAAAAATAACATGGCTACAGGGAGTACCAGTACTGAGTCAATGTGCAGGGGTATGAGGTAGCTACATGACTGTCTTGGTTTGTTGGTGACAAAGGAACTTGAAACTCTCAACGTGCTCCACTACAGCCCCGTCGATGAGAATGGGGGCGTGCTCGGTCCTCCTTTTCCTGTAGTCCACAATCATCTCATTTGTCTTGATCACGTTGAGGGAGAGGTTTTTGTCTGGCACCAAACGGCCAGGTCTCTGAACTCCTCCCTATAGGCTGTCTTGTCGTTGGTGGGGATCGGGCCTACCACTATTGTGTCATTTGGCAAACTTGATGATGCATGGTCATGCCTGGCCATGCAGTCATGAGTGAACAAAGAGTACAGGAGGGGACTGAGCACGGGCCCCTGTGTTAGGTGTTCCTTTTGTCCAGGTGGGAAAGGGCAGTGTGGAGTGCAATAGAGATTGCATCATCTGTGGATCTGTTGGGGCGGTATGCAAATTGGAGTGGGTCTAGGGTTTCTGGGATAATGGTGTTGATGTGAGCCATGACCAGCCTTTGAAAGCACTTCATGGCTACAGACGTAAGTGCTAATTGTCGGTAGTCATTTAGGCAGGTTACCTTCATGTTCTTGGGGGCAGGGACGATGGTGGTCTGCTTAAAATATGTTGGTATTACAGACTCAGACAGGTAGAGATTGAAAATGTCAGTGAAGACACCTGCCAGTTGGTCAGCGCATGCTCGCAGTACACGCCCTGGTAATCTGTCTTGTGAATGTTGACCTGTTTGAAGGGCTTACATCGGCTGCGGAGAGCATGATCTCACAGTCTTCTGAAACAGCTGGTGCTCTCATGCATGTTTCAGTGTTATTTGCCTCGAAGCGATCATATAAGTAGTTTGGTTCGTCTGGTAGGCTTGTGTCAAGACCTGCCACATCCAACAAGCGTCAGAGCCGGTGTAGTATGATTCGATCTTAGTCCTATAATGGCGCTTTGCCTGTTTGATGTTTTGTCGAAGGGCATAGCGGGATTTCTTATAAGCTTCCGGGTTAGAGTCCTGCTCCTTGAAAGTGGCAGCTCTAGCCGTTAGCTCAGTGCAGATGTTGCCTGTAATCTATGGCTTCTGGTTGGGGTATGTACGTATGGTCACTGTGGGGACGACGTCATCGATGGACTTGTTAGCCGGTGACTGGTATGGTAAACTCCTCAATGTTATTGGATGAATCCCGGGACACATTCCAGTCTGTGCTAGTGAAACAATCCTTTAGCTTAGCATCCGCTTCATCAGACCACTTCCGTATTGATCGAGTCACTGGTACTTCCTGTTTGAGTTTTTGCTTTTAAGCAGGAAGCAGGAGAATATAGTTATTGTCTGATTTGCCAACGGGAGGGTGAGGGATGGCCTTGTATGCATTCCTGTGTGTGGAGTAAATGTGATCTAGAGTTTTGTTGTCTCTAGTTGCACAGGTGACATGCTGGTAAAAAGGAGGTACAATGGATTTCAGTTTACCTGCATTAAAAAATGTTTTTATTTATTTCACCTTTATTTAACCAGGTAGTTGAGAACAAGTTCTCATTTACAACTGCGACCTGGCCAAGATAAAGCATAGCAGTGTGAACAAACAACAACACAGAGTTACACATGGAGTAAACAATTAACAAGTCAATAACACAGTAGAAAAAAAGAGTCTATATACATTGTGTGCAAAAGGCATGAGGAGGTAGGCAAATAATTACAATTTTGCAGATTAACACGGGAGTGATAAATGATTAGATGGTCATGTACAGGTAGAGATACTGGTGTGCAAAAGAGCAGAAAAGTAAATAAATATAAACAGTATGGGGATGAGGTAGGTAAATTGGGTGGGCTATTTACTGATAGACTATGTTCAGCTGCAGCGATCAGTTAGCTGCTCAGATAGCAGATGTTTGAAGTTGGTGAGGGAGATAAAAGTCTCCAACTTCAGCGATTTTTGCAATTCGTTCCAGTCACAGGCAGCAGAGAACTGGAACGAAAGGTGGCCAAATGAGGTGTTGGCTTTAGGGATGATCAGTGAGATACACCTGCTGGAGCGAGTGTTACGGGTGGGTGTTGCCATCGTGACCAGTGAACTGAGATAAGGCGGAGCTTTACCTAGCATGGACTTGTAGATGACCTGGAGCCAGTGGGTCTGGCGATGAATATGTAGCGAGGGCCAGCCGACTAGAGTATACAGGTCGCAGTGGTGGGTGGTATAAGGTGCTTTAGTAACAAAACAGATAGCACTGTGATAAACTGCATCCAGTTTGCTGAGTAGAGTATTGGAGGCTATTTTGTAGATGACATCGCCGAAGTCGAGGATCGAAGGAAGCTTTGTTGCGGAATAGAAAGCCGATTCTAGATTTGATTTTAGATTGGAGATGTTTGATATGAGTCTGGAAGGAGAGTTTACAGTCTAGCCAGACACCTAGGTACTTATAGATGTCTACATATTCTAGGTTGGAACCATCCAGGGTGGTGATGCTAGTCGGGCGTGCGGGTGCAGGCAGCGAACGGTTGAAAAGCATGCATTTGGTTTTACTAGCGTTTAAGAGCAGTTGGAGGCGACGGAAGGAGAGTTGTATAGCATTGAAACTCGTCTGGAGGTTAGTTAACACAGTGTCCAAGGAAGGGCCAGAAGTATACAGAATGGTGTCGTCTGCGTAGAGGTGGATCAGGGAATCGCCCGCAGCAAGAGCAACATCATTGATATATACAGAGAAAAGAGTCGGCCCGAGAATTGAACCCTGTGGCACCCCCATAGAGACTGTCAGAGGACCAGACAACATGCCGTCCGATTTAACACACTGAACTCTGCCTGCAAAGTAGTTGGTGAACCAGGCAAGGCAGTCATTAGAAAAACTGAGGCTACTGAGTCTGCCGATAAGAATATGGTGATTGACACCCTCCCCTGTCACCTCTCCCCTGAGACCAGTGCTGTTGACATGACAATCAGGTGGTTTAAAGGGACAGAGTGTATTTACCTGTTTAAGAATGGCCAGGTGACAGAGAGGAGTTGCTATGAAGGCAGAGTGAGTCTGATCACCCAGGAGCTGGAGAGAGGCAATGTGTCTCTGAGGCTGAGAGACTACAGGGAGTCAGATATAGGAGTCTACATATGTCAGGTCATCCATGGAGAACAGAAGGAGGAGGCTGCAGTGGGTTTAAGGGTCAGAGGAGATAAGTGTTCTATAACTCCAGTAATGTTTATAAACACCTAAACAACAACAATAACAGCAAGTCTGTTTCCCTGTACAGAACACTCCTACTTTATCATGTAGGTAGGAGTTCATAGTAGGAATTACAGATGAGTAGACTAGATTCATTCCGAATATCAACTAGTTAGAATGCATATTACAATCACTCTGAGCTTTGAGCTTGATGTCCTAAAGCATTTTGAACCATTCCAACATTACTTTCACGTCCCTTTCCACAGTGTACAGATGTCGATTAAACGTCTATTTCACATTAGTTCAACGTAATTTCATTGAAATGGCGTGGAACCAATGTTGATTCAACCAGTGTGTGCCCAGTGGATTGATTCTCATTAGTAATGAATGTGATGAACACTAATACCCCTCTGATGCATATCAAATCACTATGGCATTTGATTGGCTAATGTGACTGTGCTGGGTGATAGCTGTAAACCTAATTTACATTTCAATTTATTCGCCCAGTAGGCTAGTGCAATTTTGGTTGAATGTATACCTATCTGTATGAAGTCTTTTTTTCTACTTCTAGCTGTAGACCTACATCATCATCCTCTGCCTGCATTCCTACCTGTAGCCTACCTGCCTCTGGTATAATGCATTTCCACCTCTCACTCTATTAGTCTTGATTGTCCATCTTCTTGAATTAAAATGAGATATTTTAACAGATCAATCTTGCTGGCAAAAAGCCATTAAATATGTTTAATTGATTTAGCTATAGTGTGGATGTAGGGTTGTTTTTAGTATATAATGACCACCCAGATGCTGCGTAGGCAACACAATGGTTTCAGACAGAGACAAGCTGGCTCGGGGAAAAATGTTCGCGGTCCGCATCCGCGTAGAGTACACAAAAAGGCAAACATTCTCGACCGAGGAATGAAGAAGGTAGGCATAGTGGAGCTCCGTGGGGTGTTGCTGAATAGACAGCGTCTCTGTCTAGTAGCCAGCTAGAATTAAGCTACTCAGTTTGTGGCCAGTTTTAAAAATTTTCTGGGCCCAATTGAGTAGCCTACAATGCTTCTACACCTGCATTGCTTGCTGTTTGGTGTTTTAGGCTGGGTTTCTGTACAGCACTTTGAGATATCAGCTGATGTACGAAGGGCTATATAAATAAATTTGATTTGATTTGATTTGATTTATATGAAAATCCTAACTGGCACGCGGATCTTTAGAAACTGTAGGATCAATTGTAATTGTCACTCATATGAAAAAGGTTGGCCACCCCTGCTATAGGCTATATGAAGCCACCCTTGTAGAACGGCGCATACAGTGTACTGCGTCTTTGTCGATTGTAGGCCTAAGTCATTTATTTGATGTATGCCTTTAAGTTCAACGCATGTGTAGGATTTACTTTCACATTGATGTCCGTATTTGAAGTCGGCCTTCCATTTCAGAAATTTCAGAAAATGATTTCATGGTTTTCGAAGCTTCTGAATGCCTATACATGATGAGGTTGAGTAGTACATTGTACACACCGTTCCACAGACCTTTAAACCTAATATAAACCTAATATTCAGGCGATGAATGGATTTAACCGTTATCTAACTAGGCAAGTCAGTTAAGAATAAATTCTTATTTATTTATTTATTTACAATGACGGCCTATTCCGGGCCAATTGTGCGCTGCCCTATGGGACTCCCAATCACGGCCGGTTGTGATACAGCCTGGAATCAAACCAGGGTCTGTACCAACGCCTCTAGCACTGAGATGCTAGAGGCCTGAATTTTAATTTCGTGTCAAATAGCCAATTGGCAAACCATCCCTTATGGGATTAATTGACACATAAACAAGCATTACAATAATTCACTATGGTAATTAAATTCTTCTTCTTCTTCCGGTGTTCTCTGCACTGAGCATCGCATAAAGAGTGAAAAAAAAGTTTTAAAAAATCAATACATCATGGAAAATAAGGTTATCCAAACAATAATTACATCCCTAGAGCAGTAAAATAATATACAGTTGAAGTCTGAATTTTACATACACTTAGGTTGGAGTCATTAAAACTCGTTTTTCAACCACTCCACAAATTTCTTGTTAACAAACTATAGTTTTGGCAAGTCGGTTAGGACAACTACTTTGTGCATGACACAAGTAATTTTTCCAACAATTGTTTACAGACAGATTATTTCACTTACAATTCACTGTATCACAATTCCAGTGGGTCAGAAGTTTGCATACACTAAGTTGACTGTGTCTTTAAACAGCTTGGAAAATTTCAGAAAATTATTTCATGGTTTTCGAAGCTTCTGATAGGCTAATTGACATAATTTGAGTCAATTGGAGGTGTACCTGTGGATGTATTTCAAGGCCTACCTTCAAACTCAATGCCTCTTTGCTTGACATCATGGGAAAATATAAAGAAGTCAGCCAAGACCTCAGAAAAAAATGGTAGACCTCCACAAGTCTGGTTCATCCTTTGGAGCAATTTCCAAACGCCTGAAGGTACCACATTCATCTGTACAAACAACAGTACGCAAGTATCAACACCTTGGGACCACGCAGCCGTCATACCGCTCAGGAATGAGACTCATTCTATCTCCTAGAGATGAACGTACTTTGGTGTGAAAAGTGCAAATCAATCCCAGAACAACAGCAAAGGACCTTGTGAAGATGCTGGATGAAACAGGTACAAAAGTATCTATATCCACTGTAAAATGAGTCCTATATCGACATAACCCGAAAGGCTGCTCAGCAATTAAGAAGCCACTGCTCCAAAACCGCCATAAAAAAGCTTGACTACGGTTTGCAACTGCACAAGGGGACAAAGATGGTACTTTTTGGAGAAATCCTCTGTTCTGATGAAACAAAAATTGAACTGTTTGGCCATAATGACCATTGTTATGTTTGGAGGAAAAAGGGGGAGGCTTGCAAGCCAAAGAACACCATCCCAACCGTGAAGCTGGGGGGTGGCAGCATCATGTTGTTGGGGTGCTTTGCTGCAGGAGGGACTGGTGCACTTCACAAAATAGATGGCATCATGAGGGAGGAAAATTATGTGGATATATTTAAGCAATATCACAAGACATTAGTCAGGAAGTTAAAGCTTGGTCGCAAATTAGTCTTCCAAATGGACATTGACCCCAAGCATACTTCCAAAGTTGAGGCAAAATGACTTAAGGACAACAAAGTCAAGGTTTTGGAGTGGCCATCACAAAGCCGTGACTTCAATCCCATATAAAATCTGTGGTCAGAACTGAAAAAGCTTGTGCGAGCAAGGAGGCCTAAAAACCTGACTCAGTTACACCAGCTCTGTCAGGAGGAATGGGCCAAAATTCACCCAACTTATTGTGGGAAGCTTGTGGAAGGCTACCCGAAACGTTTGACCCAAGTTAAACAAGTTAAAGGCAATGCTACCAAATACTAATTGAGTGTATGTAAACTTCTGACCCACTGGGAATGTGATGAAATAAATCAAATCTGAAATAAATCATTCTCTCTACTATTATTCTGATATTTCACGTTCTTAAAATAAAGTGGTGATCCTAACTGACCTAAGACAGATCATTTTTACTAGCATTAAATGTCAGGAATAGTGAAAAATTGAGTTTAAATGTATTTGGCTAAGATGTATGTAAACTTCCGACTTCAACTGTACATACATACACACACACTGTATATATACACGTACATACATACATACATACATACATACATACATACATACATACATACATACATACATACATACACACACACACACACACACACACACACACACACACACACACACACACACACACACACACACACACACATACACACATACATACATACATACATACAGTGGGGCAAAAAAGTATTTAGTCAGCCACCAATTGTGCAAGTTCTCCCACTTAAAAAGATGAGAGAGGCCTGTAATTTTCATGATAGGTACACTTCAACTATGACAGACAAAATTAGAAAAAAAATCCAGAAAATCACATTGTAGGATTTTTAATGAATTTATTTGCAAATTATGGTGGAAAATAAGTATTTGGTCACCTACAAACAACTGTAACTTCTTCTTTAAGAGGCTCCTCTGTCCTCCACTCGTTACCTGTATTAATCGCACCTGTTTGAACTTGTTATCAGTATAAAAGACACCTGTCCACAACCTCAAACAGTCACACTCCAAACTCCACTATGGCCAAGAACAAAGAGCTGTCAAAGGACACCAGAAACAAAATTGTAGACCTGCACCAGGCTGGGAAGACTGAATTTGCAATAGGTAAGCAGCTTGGTTTGAAGAAATCAACTGTGGGAGCAATTATTAGGAAATGGAAGACATACAAGACCACTGATAATCTCCCTCGATCTGGGGCTCCATGCAAGATCTCACCCCTTGGGGTCAAAATGATCACAAGAACGGTGAGCAAAAAAATCCCAGAACCACACGGGGGGACCTAGTGAATGACCTGCAGAGAGCTGGGACCAAAGTAACAAAGCCTACCATCAGTAACACACTACGACGCCAGGGACTCAAATCCTGCAGTGCCAGACGTGTCCCCCTGCTTAAGCCAGTACATGTCCAGGCCCGTCTGAAGTTTGCTAGAGAGCATGTGGATGATTGGGAGAATGTCATATGGTCAGATGAAACCAAAATATAACGTTTTGGTAAAAACTTAACTTGTCGTGTTTGGAGGACAAAGAATGCTGAGTTGCATCCAAAGAACACCATACCTGGTGACGTCACTCGCTCTGAGTAGTTGTTCCCCTTGCTCTGCAAGAGCTGTAGCTTTTGTGGCACGATGGGTAACGATGCTTCGTGGGTGACTGTTTTTGGTGTGTGCAGAGGGTCCCTGGTTCGAGCCCGGGTCCGGTTGATGGGACGGACGAAAGTTAAACTGTTACATACACCTCAATCCCCTTCTTGGCTTCCATGGCAACCCCCACGGGAACCTTTCCCCAATAGAACCTTTCCCCCACGGGAACCTTTCCCCAATAGAACCTTTCCCCCACGGGAACCACACCTGTTGGGTTTCTCACAAACATACGCAACATTGTTTCAATAATGCATAGAACTTTTCTCGCAGCTCTGGTATATAAAGCTTTTTTGAGGCCTTGCTCACAATTCATTCTGTGGCAGCACAGTGAGCAAATGAAATACTGTATGTGAGGCTCTTGATCATATCTTTGATCATGACACTGGTGAGGAGGAGAGAGGCAAGGAAACTGACAGTGAAAATGCATTAGAGGAGGAAGTGTCAGAAGTTGAAGACAACACAGAATATGATCCAGACCAAGAGACAACCGATGTGGAACATTCCAGTGATGAGGAAGAGGGCCCTGCTGAGGTTGTTGTTACATTCCAGTGATGAGGAAGAGGGCCCTGCTGAGGTTGTTACATTCCAGTGATGAGGAAGGGGGCCCTGCTGAGGTTGTTACATTCCAGTGATGAGGAAGAGGGCCCTGCCGAGGTTGTTGTTACATTCCAGTGATGAGGAAGAGGGCCCTGCTGAGGTTGTTACATTCCAGTGATGAGGAAGAGGGCCCTGCTGAGGTTGTTGTTACAATCCAGTGATGAGGAAGAGGGCCCTGCTGAGGTTGTTGTTACATTCCAGTGATGAGGAAGAGGGCCCTGCTGAGGTTGTTGTTACATTCCAGTGATGAGGAAGAGGGCCCTGCTGAGGTTGTTGTTACATTCCAGTGATGAGGAAGAGGGCCCTGCTGAGGTTGTTACAATCCAGTGATGATGAAGAGGGCCATGCTGAGGTTGTTGTTACATTCCAGTGATGATGACGAGGGCCATGCTGAGGTTGTTACATTCCAGTGATGAGGAAGAGGGCCATGCTGAGGTTGTTGTTACAATCCAGTGATGATGAAGAGGGCCATGCTGAGGTTGTTACATTCCAGTGATGAGGAAGAGGGCCATGCTGAGGTTGTTGTTACAATCCAGTGATGATGAAGAGGGCCATGCTGAGGTTGTTGTTACAATCCAGTGATGATGAAGAGGGCCCTGCTGAGGTTGTTGTTACATTCCAGTGATGATGAAGAGGGCCTTGCTGAGGTTGTTGTTACAATCCAGTGATGATGAAGAGGGCCATGCTGAGGTTGTTGTTACAATCCAGTGATGATGAAGAGGGCCCTGCTGAGGTTGTTGTTACATTCCAGTGATGATGAAGAGGGCCCTGCTGAGGTTGTTGTTACAATCCAGTGATGATGAAGAGGGCCATGCTGAGGTTGTTGTTACAATCCAGTGATGAGGATCCTGTCCCATAATCTTTTGAATGGGCTTGACGATTATATAACAACATTTGTGAAAATGCAGACATTTAAAATATATGTCAAATTATGTTTGTGTTTGTGGATTCATTTACTTCTGCCAGATCCCTTTTATAAAGTGTTTTTGCTGAAGACTTGCACTACGTTTTTGCCCATTTAATACCATTCAAAAACCCTACAAATGTTCAAATATGACAAGGCTACTTCCTGGATATCAAAGATTTACCTTGGGGATATATATCAAGATGGCCAGAAGATGGCAGTGTTTATACATTTGAACTAATTTGAACAAACTCCATGTTAGGGTTACAAGCTAAAAACATAACGGTGGCTAAACACTGTAGCTGGTTGAGATAACAGAGAGAGTAACATAAACACTACAGGTAACAATGCTAAGTTGGTGTAACAGCCAGGTGTGTTAACACTTTTCATTTAATAAACCAGTGGTGTAGTCCTTGTTTAGGTGCGCTTCCGCTCCACTACATCCCTGCTGCAGCCATTTTAATCTGGATCAAAGGTGAATGTATCATTCTGGTGAGCTTGCTGTTGTCCGGTTGTTATGTGGGCAGGTGTCTGCATAGAAATATAACTTTATTTCTATGGGTGTCACTCCCTTCTCATGAATTTTTACAAAAACATTGTCACAAAGTGCTTAACAGTAACCAGGTCTAAACCCTGAAAGAACAAGCATGTTATTGATTGGCCAGAGAATCCACTGACAGGGTCTGAATCAGTCCCCGATTAAAGGGGAAAGATAAAAACCAGACAAACCATTTCAAATACAATTTTATTTGTCACGTTTCGCAAACAACAGGTGTAGACTAACTGTAAACGCTTACTTACAGGCCCTTCCCAACAAAGCAGAGAGAAAAAAAGAGAAATAATAGAACAATAACAATAACTTAGCTATATACACAGGGTACTAGTACCAAGTCGATGTGTAGGGATACAAGGTATGTACATATACAGTACCAGTCAAAAGTTTGGACACACCTTCATCGGTTTTTCTTTATTTTCACTATTTTCTACATTGTAGAATAATAATGACATAAAAATTATGAAATAACACATATGGAATCATGTAGTTACAGAAAATGTGTTAAACAAATAAAAACCTTTTATATTCTTCAAAGTAGCCACCCTTTGCCTTGATGACAGCTTTGCACACGCTTGGCATTCTCTCAACCTGCTTCACCTGGAATGCTTTTCCAACAGTCTTGAAGGAGTTCCCCACATACGCTGAGCCCTTGTTGGATGCTTTTCCTTCACTCTGCGGTCCAACTCATCCCAATCCATCACCATTTGGTTTAGGTCAGGTGATTGTGGATGCCAGGTCATCTGATGCAGCACTCCATCACTCTCCTTCTTGGTCAAATAGCCCTTACACAGCCTGGAGGTGTGTTGTTTCATTGTCATGTTGTAAAACAAATGATAGTCCCACTAAGCGCAAAACAGATGGGATGGCGTATTGCTGTAGAATGCTGTGGTAGCCATGCTGGTTAAGTGTGCCTTGAATTCTAAATGAATCACTGACAGTGTCACCAGCAAAGCACCATCACACCTCCTCAATGCTTCATGGTGGAAACCACACACGCGGAGATCATCTGTTCACCTACTCTGTGTCTCACAAAGACACAGAGGTTGGAACCAAAAATCTCAAATTCATTGCTCGTGTTTCTTGGCCCAAACAAGTCTCTTCTTCTTATTGGTGTCCTATAGTAGTAGTTTCTTTGCAGCAATTCGACCATGAATGCCTGATTCACGTAGTCTCCTCTGAACAGTTGATGTTGAGATGTGTCTGTTACTTGAAATCTGTGAAGCATTTATATGGGCTGCAATTTCTGAGACATATAACTCTAATTAACGTATCCTCTGCCGCAGAGGTAACTCTGGGTCTTCCTTTCCTTTCGCTGTCCTCATGAGAACCCAGTTTCATCATAGCGCTTGATGGTTTTTGCAACTGCCTTTCAAGAAACTTTCAAAGTTCTTGAAATGTTCTGCATTGACTGACCTTCATGTCTTAAAGTAAGGATGGACTGTCATTTCTCTTTGCTTATTTGAGCTGTTCTTGCCAAAGTATGGACTTGGTCTTTTACCAAATAGGGCTATCTTCTGTATGCCACCCTACCTTGTCACAACACAACTGATTGGCTCAAACGCATTAAGGAAATAAATTCCACAAATGTACTTTTAACAAGGAACACCTGTTTATTGAAATGCATTCCAGGTGACTACCTCATGAAGCTGGTTGAAATAATGACAAGAATGTGCAAAGCTGTCATCAATGCAAAGGGTGGCAACTTTGAAGAATGTCGAAGATAAAATATATTTTGATTTGTTTAACAGTTTTTTGGTTGCTACATTATTCTATATGTGTTATTTCATAGTTGTGATGCGTCGCTATTATTCCACAATGTAGAAAATATGAAAAATAAGGAAAAACCCTGGAATGAGTAGATGTGTCCAAACTTTTGACTGGTACTGACCCCTCCTGACCCCTCCTGTCTCAGCCTCCAGTATTTATGCTGCAGTAGTTTATGTGTCGGGGGGCTGGGGTCAGTTTGTTATATCTGGAGTACTTCTCCTGTCCTATTCGGTGTCCTGTGTGAATCTAAGTGTGCGTTCTCTAATTCTCTCATTCTCTCTTTCTTTCTCTCTCTCGGAGGACCTGAGCCCTAGGACCATGCCCCAGGACTACCTGACATGATGACTCCTTGCTGTCCCCAGTCCACCTGGCCATGCTGCTGCTCCAGTTTCAACTTCCACCTGACTGTGCTGCTGCTCTAGTTTCAACTGTTCTGCCTTATTATTATTCGACCATGCTGGTCATTTATGAACATTTGAACATCTTGGCCATGTTCTGTTATAATCTCCACCCGGCACAGCCAGAAGAGGACTGGCCACCCCACATAGCCTGGTTCCTCTCTAGGTTTCTTCCTAGGTATTGGCCTTTCTAGGGAGTTTTTCCTAGCCACCGTGCTTCTACACCTGCATTGCTTGCTGTTTGGGGTTTTAGGCTGGGTTTCTGTACAGCACTTTGAGATATCAGCTGATGTACGAAGGGCTATATAAATACATTTGATTTGATTTGATTTGATTTACTGTAGGTAGGGATAAAGTTACTAGGCATCAGGATAGGTAATGAACAGTAGCAGAAGCGTATGTCAATGAACAGCATTCTCACATACAGTACAGTGCATTCGGAAAGTTTTCAGACCCCTTCACATTTTGTTACATTACAACCTTGTTCTAAAATGGATAAATATATATAGATTTTTTAAACCATCAATTTACACATAATACCCCATAATGACAAAGGAAAAGCAGGTTTTTAGAAATGTTTGCAAATATATATATAAAAAAGATATATATATTCAGACCCTTCACTCAGGACTTTGTTGAAGCATTTTTGTCGCAATTACAGCCTCGAGTCTTCTTGGGGATGACGCTACAAGCTTGGCACACCTGTATTTGGGGAGTTTCTCCCATTCGTCTCTGCAGATCCTCTCAAGCTCTGTAAGGTTGGAGTGGGAAATGTTCGATCAGGTTCAAGTCTGGGCTCTGGCTGGGTGACTCAAGGGCATTCAGAGACTTGTTCCGAAGCCACTCCTGCGTTGTCTTGGCTGTGTGCTTGGGGTCGTTGTCCTGTTGGGAGGTGAACCTTCTATCATGGAAATTCATGTATACTGAGAGAGACTTGGACAATTATTCAAACAATCATCTTATTTAATATCGATTAATTATTGCAATAATGAAGCTGTCGAATGCACACTCAGAGATCTTATAAAGGAGACCTAAAAAAGCTTAGTCGGGGCTGGTTTCACCCCTGCCATGCAAATCGGGGGGCATCATAAGCCACCTTGGGTTCATCTCCTTGTTATCTGCACAGATGTTGTTTCACCCCAACCTGTCTTAGTTTCCCAGATGCCAGGATGAAGATGAGACAATGAGGGATTGTTATAAACTCTTCCAGGCTATCACTATCTCAGGTCACACACACCACATCTTGTCTATTGAATGCCGGCTGTAGGTTTTCATCCCCAAGTCATTTTCAGCTCAAGCTATCTCTTGCAAAACCTATTGCCTTGACCATACGCCCAGACTAACTGCAGTAAGTTAGAGTGGAAACCATCCCATTACAGAAACACAGCATTAATAGAACAGAAAGGTCTTTCTATTTGTTAAGTATTAATTGTTAACTAAACTCAGCAAAAAAAGAAATGGCCCTTTTTCAGGACCCTGTCTTTCAAAGATAATTAGTAAAAATTCAAATAACTTCACAGATCATTGTAACGGGTTTAAACATGCACCTGTGGAACGGTCGTTAAGACAGCAATTAAGGTCACAGTTATGAAAACGTAAGACACTAAAAAGGCCTTTCTACTGACTCTGAAAAACACCAAAAGAAAGATGCCCATGGTCCCTGCTCATTTGTGTGAACGTGACTCAGGCATGCTGCAAGGAGGCATGAGGACTGCAGATGCTGTCACGAATATCACCGAAGGTGGCTCTCCTTCCCGTTTTGGTGGTGCTCGGTGGTCGTCGTCGCTGGTCTACTAGCTGCCACCGATCCCTTTTTCCCCTTTTCGTTTGGTTTTGTCTAATTGGTTTCACCTGTTCCTTGTTGGGGTTTTGGGTTATTTAAGTTCTATTAGCCCGCCTATGTTTGTGCCGGCTTGTTTACTGTTATGTCAAGAGGTGTTCCTGTTTTTTTTCTTTTTTTTCTTCGCTGTCCGGCATATGTACCAGTTTGTTCTTGGGTAGAGTGTTTTACGCCTGTGTTCGGCGTATGTACCAGTTTGTACTTGGGTAGAGTGTTTTACGCCTGTGTTCGGCGTATGTACCAGTTTGTACTTGGGTAGAGTGTTTTACGCCTGTGTTCGGCATATGTACCAGTTTGTACTTGGGTAGAGTGTTTTACGCCTGTGTTCTGCGTATGTACCAGTTTGTACTTGGGTAGAGTGTTTTACGCCTGTGTTCGGCGTATGTACCTGTTTGTTCTTGGGTAGAGTGTTTTACGCCTGTGTTCGGCGTATGTACCAGTTTGTTCTTGGGTAGAGTGTTTTACGCCTGTGTTCGGCGTATGTACCAGTTTGTTCTTGGGTAGAGTGTTTTACGCCTGTGTTCGGCGTATGTACCAGTTTGTTCTTGGGTAGAGTGTTTTACGCCTGTGTTCGGCGTATGTACCAGTTTGTACTTGGGTAGAGTGTTTTACGCCTGTGTTCGGCGTATGTACCAGTTTGTACTTGGGTAGAGTGTTTTACGCCTGTGTTCGGCGTATGTACCAGTTTGTACTTGGGTAGAGTGTTTTACGCCTGTGTTCGGCGTATGTACCCGTTTGTACTTGGGTAGAGTGTTTTACGCCTGTGTTCGGCGTATGTACCCGTTTGTACTTGGGTAGAGTGTTTTACGCCTGTGTTCGGTGTATGTACCAGTTTGTACTTGGGTAGAGTGTTTTACTACGCTATTTCTGTTGGACATTAAAGCGTTTTTTCCCGAATCCTATGCTCTCTGCACCTGACTCCACACCCATCACTCTTCGAGCTTGACAGATGCGCCTAAGACAGCGCTACAGGGAGACAGGACAGACAGCTGATCATCCTCACAGTGGCAACAATAACTGCCTGAGTTACACCAGGAACGCACAATCCCTCCATCAGTGCTCAGACTTTCCACAACACCAGATACTGACTGTTACTTTTGATTTTGGCCCCCGCTTTGTTCAGGGACATATTATTCCATTTCTGTTAGTCACATGTCTGTGGAACTTGTTCAGTTTATGTCTCAGTTGTTAAATCGTGTTATGTTCATACAAATATTTACACATTAAGTTTGCTGAAAATAAACGCAGTTGACAATGAGAAGACGTTTCTTTTTTTTGCTGAGTTTATTAATATCAAACAAATCAGGTAAATACCTACATGTTCTCTCACACTTCACACCAGTATGAGGATCTGAGTGCTCTGGAGAAGGTTTTCATCAAGGATCTCTCTATACTTTGCTCCGATCATCTCTCCCTCGATACTGACTAGCCTCCCAAAATCTGCAACTGAAAAACATCCCCACAGCATTTTACTGCCACTACCATGCTTCACATTAGGGATGGTATTTGCCAGGTGATGAGCGGTGTCTGGTTTTCTCCGGACGTGACACTTGGCATTCAGGCCAAATAATTCAATCTTGGTTTCATCAGACCAGATAATCTTGTTTCTCATGGTCTGAGAATCCATTAGGTTTCTTTTAGCAAACTCCCAGTGGGCTGTCATGTGCCTTTTACTGGGGAAGGGCCTCTGTTTGGTCACTCTACCATAAAGGGCTGCAGAGATGGTTGTCCCATCTCCACAGAGGAAATCTGGAGCTCATCGGGTTCTTGATCATCTCCCTGACCAAGGCTCTTCTCCTCGATTGTTCAGTTTGGCTGGGCGGCCAGCACTAGGAAGAGTCTTTGTGTTTCCAGACTTCTTCTATTTTAGAATGATGGAGGCCACTGTGTTCTTCGGGACCTTCAATGCTCCAGACAATTTTTGGTACCCTTCCCCAGATCAGTACCTCGACGCAATCCTGTCTCGGAGCTCTACGGACAATTCCTTCAATCTCATGGCTTCGTTTTTGTTCTGACATGCAGTGTCAACTGTGGGACCTTATATAGACAGGTGTGTGCCTTTCCAAAATTATGTCCAATCAATTGAATTTACCACAGGTGGACTCTAATCAAGCTGTAAAAACATCTCAAGGATGATCAATGGAAACATTATGCACCTGAGCTCATTTTCAAGTCTCACAGCAAAGAGTCTAAATACTTATGTAAATAATGTATTTCTGTTTTTTATTTTTAATACTTTCAAAAAAGCTGGTTTCGCTTTGTCATTATGGGGAATTGTGTGTAGATTAATGAGGAAAATTTGTTTTAGAATAAGGCTGTAACGTAACAAAATGTGGAAAAAGTGAAGGGGTCTGAATAGTTTCCGAATACACTGTAGGTGTTCCTCTTCTCCAGGTGGGAGAGGGCAGTGTGGAGTGCAATAGAGATTGTGTGATCTGTGGATCTGTTGGGGCGGTATGGGAATTGGAGTGGGTCCAGCGTGTCTGGGATGATGGTGTTGATGTGAGGCATGACCAGCCTTTTAAGTATTTCATGGATACAGATGTGAGTGCTACGGGGCAATAGTCATTTAGACAGGTTACCTCAGCGTTCTTGGGCACAGAGACTATGCTGGTCTGCTTGAAACATGTAGGTATTACAGACTGGGTCAGGATGAGGTTGAAAACGTCAGTAAAGACATTTGCTCGCCGGTCAGTGCTTTCTCTGAATATGTGTCCTGGTAATCCGTCTGGCCCCGCGGCCTTGTGAATGTTAACCTGTTTAAAAGGTTTTACTCACATCGGCCACGGAGAGCGAGATCACACAGTCGTCCAGAACAGCTTATGCTCTCATGCATGGTTCAGTGTTGCTTGCCTTGAAGCAGTGTTGTATTTAGTAGACATTGAGGTCCAGGTTTGATTAGCCTTACTATAGACAATACACTGACGTGTGTTAAACCAAAAAATATCCGTTCTTGATCTGATTTAGGCATATCCATTTCAAATGATAATTTTATAAAACGTGTACCCATGTAGACTGCCACTGAAATGAAAAACTGTAAGAAAAACATCAAGTTTAAGTGATAATAAATTCAGTATAAAAGGAAAAGGAAACAAAAAAAGAAGTGGGCCTCCACCCCCAACCTTTCATCCCATACCTTTCATCCCATGGTTAACGCCGAGGAAACTAGTCTTGGATATTGTGTCTCACGTTCAACAGTCGGATGTTTAGAGTCTACCCCTGGCTGAACGAAGGGCGCAACATCAGGAAGCAGTATTAGCAACTCTAGCATGGTGGTGGAGAATGGTCTTCCATAAAGAAAGTATGCATATTTTCCCAATTTTTTCTGCCTTCTCACCATTAAATCAATTTAAGGAGAAAATCGTCACCTTTGCAGCCTGAATGGAGAATGTTTTAAGTACGAACCGGTCCACGGGGGATACAAATGTATTGCTGGCTGAATACAATGCGTTTGGACGGTAAGATGAAACGACTCAATATCGCCATCTGCTGGTCTTTGGGCTAGGTTTTGCCATAATTATGACTTTGTGGCTGGGAATAAGAAACACCACTTGATCATCAGTGATGAAAATTATTCTTGCAGACATGTTTACATCACTACCATCTCATCTGTTATGTATTCATCAGGATGTGGCTATGCCTGGCTACAAGTCTGAGTAACATCAGATTCTCATCAGAAACACAGTTTCATTAAGATATACATACCAAGTTGATATACATACCAAGTTGAAGGAATAGAGTTGTAAACAGTTTCAGTAACACACAGAGTATCCACTAGAGGTCAGCAGGACCTTGTATCTGACCCTAGTTAGTCCTCTGTCAGCCCCACACCTCTCCTCTCTGTATAGAGCAGTGGTGTCAAATTAATTTCATAAAGGGCCTAATGTCTGCAGGTTTTAGTTTTTTCCTTTCAATTAAGCCAGTGACAACCAGGTGTGGGGAGTTCCTTACTAGTTAGTAACCTTAATTCATCAATCAAGGACAATGGAGGAGCCAAAACCTGCAAACACTTGGCCCTCTGTGGAATGAGTTTGACACCTGTGGTATAAAGATCATTATCACACAAATGGGAGCTATTAGGAAAAAGCCCTGAGTTGAAAGGTTCTCAGCAGCCACAGACAATTGTGAGCATGGGAAGTCAAGACGTGCTGTGGAGGCTGACTGTAGTTGTGTACGCTTACTGTTAAAGGAACGGTCTGTATGATGTGCTGTGGTAGGCTTACCGTTAAAGGAACGGTCTGTAAGATGTGCTGTGGTAGGCTTACCGTTAAAAGGAACATTCTGTAAGATGTGCTCTAGTAGGCTTACCGATAAAGGAACATTCTGTAAGATGTGCTGTAGTAGGCTTACCGTTAAAGGAACATTCTGTAAGATGTGCTCTAGTAGGCTTACCGTTAAAGGAACGGTCTGTAAGATGTGCTCTAGTAGGCTTACCGATAAAAGGAATAGTCCGTAAGACTATACTTTAAGCCAGTAGTTCTGAATGTAGCACTCACAAGCCAAAAGTGGTCCCCGAACATGACATACTATGTCACATACTGTATGTGCACCACCTCATTGCTCTCTCTCGCTCTGCTGTGTGTGCATCTTGCTAGCTGTCACTCAAATGGCAAGGGGCTGAAGCTCATTGGCTAGTATTCAAATTGCTAAGGGACTGGACCACTTGGGGGAAAATATAAGGAAAATGGTGCTGCACAGCTTCCAGTAAACGGTCGCTTTCAAACTAGGGATTTCGTGGCTAATTGAGGTAAAATAGTAATTCTGCTCATAGATTTGGCATGTATGAACTACACATTGACACACCGCTCCAGAGTATACTGCTAGCCAATGTCCAGTCTCTTGACAACAAGGTAGATTTGAGCAAGGGTTGGCTCTCTCGAGTTATGTTGTCGGAATCGGTTCATCCACTGGGCTTCTCCATGCATCGCCCCAACAGAGATAAACACCTCTCTGGGAAAAGAAAGGGTGAGGGTATATGCTTTATGATTAACGACTCATGGTGTACTCATAACAACATACAGGAACTCAAGTCCTTCTGCTCACCCGATCTAGAAATCCTTACAATCAAGTGCCGGCCATTTTACCTACCAACAGAATTCTCATCAGTTATAGTCACAGCTGTGTACATTCCCCCTCAAGCAGACATTCCCCCTCAAGTGTTCATTCCCCCTCAAGACGGCCATCAAGGAACTTCACTGGACTATATGCAAACTGGAAACCATAAATGCTGAGGCTGCATTTATTATAGCTGGGGATTTTAACAAAGCAAACTAAGTCTACCTAAATGCTACCAACATATTGATTGCTCTACGTGCATGAGCAATACCCTCGACCACTGCTACTCTAACTTCTGCGATACATACAAAGCCCTCCCCCGCCATCCCTTCGGCAAATCTGACCACGACGCCATCTTGCTACATCCGTCTTATAGACAGAAACTCAAACAGGATGTACCTGTGATGAGAACCATTCAACGCTGGTCCGACCAATCAGAAGCCATGCTTCAAGATTGTTTTGATCACGTGGACTAGAATATGTTCTGGTCAACCTCAGAGAACAACATCGACCTATATATTTAAACGTGTTAACCCTCGCAAGGCTGCCGGCTCAGATGACATCCGAAGCCGCGTTTTCAAAGCTTGCGCAGACCAGCTGGCTGGTGTGTTTCTGGACATATTTAATCGCTCCCTATCCCAGTCTGCTGTCCCCACATGCTTCAAGATGGCTATCATTGTTCCTGTACCCAAGAAGGCAAAGATAACTGAACTAAAGGACTCACTTCTGTCATCATGAAGTGCTTTGAGGGACTAGTCAAGGATCATATCACCTCCACCTTACCAGCCACACTTGACCCACTTCAGTTTGCATACCGCCCCAACAGGTCCACAGACGACGCAATCACCATCACACTGCACACTGCCCTATCCCATCTGGACAAAATGAATACCTGCTCAATGACTACAGCTCAGCATTCAACACCATAGTACCTCCAAGCTCATCATCAAGCTGGAGGCCCTGAGTCTCAACCTCACCCCGTCGCTGGAGGCTCCGGACTGGAGGCCTTCGCTGGAGGCTCCGGACTGGAGGCCGTCGCTGGAGGCTCCGGACTGGAGACCGTCGCTGGAGGCTCCGGACTGGAGGCCTTCATTGGAGGCTTCGTGCCATGGATCATCACTGGAGGCTTCGTGCCATGGATCATCCCTGGAGGCTTTGTGCCATGGATCATCACTGGAGGCTTCGTGCCATGGATCATCCCTGGAGGCTCCGTGCCATGGATCATCACTGGAGGCTTCGTGCTATGGATCATCACTGGAGGCTTCTTGCCATGGATCATCACTGGAGGTTTCTTGCCATGGATCATCACTGGACTGGAGAGACACACAGGAGGCCTGGCTCTGGGAGCGGGCACAGGATAAACTGGGCCGTGGCAGCGCACTAGAGGTCTCGAGCGTAGAGCCTGCACAACCCGTCCTGGCTGGATGGTTACTTTGGCCCGGCACGTGCGGGGCGCAGGCACAGGACGCACTGGGCTGTGCAGACGCACCGGAGACACAGTGCGCACAGCCGGCACAGGATATCCTGGGCCGTAGAGAAGTACTGGCGGCCAGATGCGCTGAGCCGGCACCCTCCGACCTGGCTGGATGCCCACTCTAGCCCGGCCGTTTCGGGGAGCTGGAAGGTAGCGCACCGGGCTGTGAACGCGCACTGGAGACACCGTGCGCTCCACCGCATAACACGGTGCCTGACCAGTACGACGCTCACCACGGTAAGGACAGGGAGTTGGCTCAGGTCTCCAACCTGACTCAGCCAAACTCCCCGTGTGCTCCCCCAAAAAATGTTTTGGGGCTGCCTCTCGTGCCAGCTCCGTTGCCGTGTCTCCTGGTAGCGAAGTCGTTCCCCCCTCTCCTCCCATGTCCAAGATGTCTCCATTCTCTCTTCTCCTGGGCCCCGGATCCCTGCTCCTCCTGGCCATGCTGTTTGGTCCTTTGGTGGTGGGTAGTTCTGTCACGGCCGTCGTTGGAAGGAGACCAAGGTGCAGCGTGGTGAGCGTGAATTTTATTTTATTTATATAAAATGTCGCCAACAAAACAAGAAATAACTAAACAAGCTTGAAGCTTAACAGGGCTATAGTGCCACTAACAAAGATAACTACCCACACTGAAAGGAGGGAAAAAGGTATGATTCCCAATCAGAGACAACGGTAGACAGCTGTCCCTGATTGAGAACCATACCCGGCCAAAACATAGAAATAAAGAAACATACTATTTGACAGATTTTTTAAAACTTTAGTTTATTTAGTAAATATTTTATTAACTATATTTCTTGAACTGCATTGTTGGTTAAGGGCTTGTAAGTTAGCATTTCATGGTAAGGTCTACACTTGTTGTATTTGGCACATGTGATAAATGACATTTGATTTGATTTAAGGTATTTTCTGCCGTTCTTCTATAGTATCTACAGTATCTATAGTCTCACATTTCTATATTCCCTCAATGTCAATAGTCTCAGTAGTAGTCATAGAAGCTATAGTCTCTATAGACTCTATAGTCTTGCCACATACACAGAATAACATATTGTGCTATTATTTGACTTAAGACTAGTGGTACCTTTTTATGTTTCATTTCATTGGTTTTATTAAAACATTTTATTTTTATACAAATTAATTTAAATACACTTGCTGAAATCCAGTTGCCGTGTCCCTCAATAGTTGGGGATGATGTGTATCCAGGGCAGTAAGGGTCTGGTCTCGTCATCTTTTGGTCAGAAAGGAATTTCCCTCACGCTTCATAAAATGTGTCACCGGGGCAGTCCCGTTAGTTCTCTTATATACTGCTTACACAGACAAGTTATATTTGCATGATTTACATGATTCATTATTCATCATTAATTCATCATGAATTCATCATTAACGTTTGGTTCATGCATGTGACTGACCAATACCTAACAAGGCTTTCCCTTCCCAAGCTGAGACCTTGAAACTGAGATACCCATTTTCGGTTCTCAAAGCAATATTCTGGGCGTACTGCCAAATTGCTTATTCCTGCTTGGCACGATCAATCAGTCACTTGAATGAACTCAAACAATTTGGTTATTAGAAAATCACAAACATAAAACGGTCCTTCACAACAGAAATACTGGACAATTTGGTTATTAGAAAATCACAAACATAAAACGGTCCTTCACAACAGAAATACTGGACAATTTGAACTCTTATGGTGGTGATTTGACAAAATTACAATCATGGTCTTGAATTGGACTCACATTTTTCTGGTCTCGGTCTTGACTTGGTCTCGGGCCCCTTGTCGTCGTCCCCGTCCCCCCGCCGCTCCGTTCGTGGTCTTGAATCGGCCTCACTTTAGGTTGTCTCGAACACAACACTGCTAGCCAGCCTGCCCATAGAGTTAGCATTGTGTATTTTGTAGTCAGCTTGAGCTGCAACAGCTTTCCACAACAATTTTCCATGTAGCTACCAACCTTATTATATCACCAAAATGAAACATTTGTTCACAAATAATGTGGTTCTCACATATTAGTCTTATTTAACACTGTAAATTACAGGAATGAGTGGTTTTGGGTTGATTTCTCCTTTAACTATTTCATGAACTATTTAGCAGTCTTATGGCTTGGGGGTAGAAGCTGTTCAGAGTCCTGCTGCTTCCAGGCTTGGGGCATCGGTAACACTTGCCGTGTTATAGCAGAGATAACAGTCTATGATTTGGGTGGCTGGATTCTTGACAATTCTTAGGGTCTTCCACTGACACCGTCTGTTTTAGAGGTCCTGGATGGCAGGGAGCTCAGCCCCAGTGATGTACTGGGCCATACACACTACCTTCTGTAGCGCCTTGTAGTCGGATGCCAACAGTTGCCATACCAGGCGGTGATGCAGCCAGTCAAGAGGCTCTCAATGGTGCAGGAGGAACAGTTGTCAATACATACCACTGTTCCCAGGCCTAGGTTTTGGTTGATATATAACAATCAATGGATGCTTATGTCACCCATTGATTACATGTTGCCATTTGAATGTGCAGTACACCAGAGATGGTGGTTGGTTCCCTCTAAACCTTGACATCTGGGCCTGTTAATGGTTTGCATCCGAAGCTTCTAGGTAAAAGCAGCTTTGAAGGTTGAGGAGGATAAAGTTATTTTTAGGACTAGCAGGGTTTTACAGGCTAATTACAAGTCAGGAACAATTCTGTGAGAGTAAAGTGGAGAGGTTTATGCTTGTGGTGGGCTGAGGTAGGTGGCCTGCTTCACTGGTTCTCATCTTAACCCTTACCATTAAACTCATTACCATTAAACTTAACCCTTACCATTAAACAGATTGCGAGTGACTATGTCTTTGTCTGTTCCCTCAAAGCTTTCAAATACAATGACAAAGTCAACGTGATAAAGCCTTACATTTATGTTTTTTCTCTCTAGTCTGGAATACACACCAGCCATGAATGAATCTTAAGGATTTCGTTTTTTAACGAAATCTTAAGGATCTTCCTTAAGGATCTTCCTTTTTCTCTCATTGTACGTTTCAGCTTCACACAGTATGTCTTAGTCCAGCCCTGTTCAAACACACACAGTTTAGAAGATTTGGAAGAGCACTCTGAGATTCCTTAGCGATGAAACCCTCTTTTAGCTAATTGGCGCACTGGGGCCTTACTGTAAGCGAGAGAGACCAAATGGGGGAGAGAGAGAGAAAGGATAGGAGAGAGTGTGTGAGTGAGAGCTGGGGAGAGAGAATGAAAGAGAGAGAGAGCTGGCATAGAGAAGGATAGGAGAGAGTGTGTGAGTGAGAGCTGGGGAGAGAGAATGAAAGAGAGAGAGAGCTGGCATAGAGAAGGATAGGAGAGAGTGTGTGAGTGAGAGCTGGGGAGAGAGAATGAAAGAGAGAGAGAGCTGGCATAGAGAAGGATAGGAGAGAGTGTGTGAGTGAGAGCTGGGGAGAGAGAATGAAAGAGAGAGAGAGCTGGCATAGAGAAGGATAGGAGAGAGTGTGTGAGTGAGAGCTGGGGAGAGGGAATGAAAGAGAGAGAGAGCTGGCATAGAGAAGGATAGGAGAGAGTGTGTGAGTGAGAGCTGGGGAGAGAGAATGAAAGAGAGAGAGAGCTGGCATAGAGAAGGATAGGAGAGAGTGTGTGAGTGAGAGCTGGGGAGAGAGAATGAAAGAGAGAGAGAGCTGGCATAGAGAAGGATAGGAGAGAGTGTGTGAGTGAGAGCTGGGGAGAGAGAATGAAAGAGAGAGAGAGAGCTGGCATAGAGAAGGATAGGAGAGAGTGTGTGAGTGAGAGCTGGGGAGAGAGAATAAAAGAGAGAGAGAGCTGGCATAGAGAAGGATAGGAGAGAGTGTGTGAGTGAGAGCTGGGGAGAGAGAATGAAAGAGAAAGAGCTGGCATAGAGAAGGATAGGAGAGAGTGTGTGAGTGAGAGCTGGGGAGAGAGAATGAAAGAGAGAGAGAGCTGGCATAGAGAAGGATAGGAGAGAGTGTGTGAGTGAGAGCTGGGGAGAGAGAATGAAAGAGAGAGAGAGAGCTGGCATAGAGAAGGAGCAAAAGCAGATTGAAAATGAATTAGTGAGCAGAGGAGCTTACAGGAGCGCCTTTTCAGGAACAGCCTGGAAGCTGCATAGACTACTTCCTGAACTCCCATGGCACTTTTCTTCTTCTTCTTCTCCTCCTTTCCTCCCCCTCTCCTTCTCCATGTCTCCCTAGCTGAGAAGGAGCCCAGGACGACTGGTATGTTTATACTGGACTAGTCTCTGGGTAGAGTCTCTGTCTGTCACTGTCTGACTCTGTCTGTTTGAGAAGCATAGACAAATGAAAAGACAAAGAAGGCGACAAAAATGTACACTTTGTCCTGTTTCTGCAAAGCTATAAATTATGGCCTAAACTCATCAAAGGCGAGCGTGCGAGATGTGTGTGGTTTATTTCAGAATGCATTGTTTTGAATTATAATGACCCAGCCGGGAGGGCAGGTTGTCTGCTTTGACGCCTCGGTCAATTAGAACGTTTCTCTATTTTTGCATTTTATCACTGGTGCTGTAGTCACACAAAGCAATATCAATGTTGTTGTTACTCACCTTTTTCAAGCTCATTTGAATTGGATGTGGTAACTAAGGGTTGAGGCTTTACCATACATGCCAAATTAGACCAATTCATCCACTTATGGAAACACAATATCGCTATAAGCGTAGATGATTAGAGACATGGACTATCCTTCTACCATATGGTCACTGCTCTGCCTGTCCCATCCTTTCCACCCGCCTCACTCTGCTTCTTCCACCCACCCACTTCAGGTGAGTTTTAACCAACCTTTTGTGAATGGACCAACTCCATTAACCCCAAGAGCCATTGGTCAAACAACCCACCATAACTAAAAGCTTACGGCCAGCCTTCCTCTTTTTGAGAGACAGTAGGCATGTTGTTTAATCTCCACCTCTCTACTGTTTCCCTTCTTCTGAGAGAGTTCTTCTATGAGTTCTGTGCTTCAGAGGTCTAACCATTGTATTGTTAATGGGATCAATTCACTTGGAGTCACTGTTACACCTCAATGAATGAATCACCTTAGACCTCATAGATCCAGTCATGTTGGTTAGTAGTGCTTGCCAATCATGCTGTACTCTCATGGTGAATTTGATATATTATTAGAAATTCTGTATAATTTGAATTTCTGTATTATTTGAATTGATGTATCATTTGAATGTATTTATCATTTGTGTGCCAGTCAGTGGAAAGGGAAAGAACAGACAGTGCTTTTTTGTAGAGGAGTTGGAAGGTATCTTTGGTTGGGCTCTCTAGTTCTTTAGAAATGACATATCCATAATCTATTCCCCTCACCTGTCTTCAGTGTCAAAATGGCTTCCTGGCTCTCATCAGGGGAGAGGGATTCTTTCTTACCCTCTGATCAGTGATATGGAATCAGAATCAAATCCAACTTCATTTTAAATGCATTTAGGTTAACACCTCAATACACTTTACAGTACCTTTCTCTCGTGCGCTCTTTCTCTCTAGATAACGATGGTTAGACTCTAACTGGACTCTGAGAGGCAGGAAGTGGTCACTGAGGGAGGGCGGGGTTAGGGGTATCAGCTTTGTGACCAGCCTGCTGTTAAAACAACCTGCCAGGTCATACACATCTCTGACACGGTTGGGCCTGGCAGAGAGGTCGACCAATTGTACAAAGCCGCTGGATGGCTTGTAACGTGTGGAACGCTATCAGATATGTATGTCATCATTCCTGAGTTGTTTATGTGTCTGTCCTACTCTGCTCTGGACAGACACCCCAGGAGTTTCTCACGTCTCAGATGAGGGAAAATATTTCCTTGTGTTTGACAGCCTCCCCCTCCTTTCTCCTTTCCCCCTCCTCCTCTCCCCTTCCTCATCCTCTCCTTCCTCTCCTCCTTTCCTCCTTTCTCCCTCCCCCTGAGCGATCTGTCTCCTGTCTTTCAATAAGCTCTTTGTTACCAGGACGATAAGACCTCAAAGAGAAGGAAATTCGGGGGGCGATTCCAGGAAATGGGTCTTGTGACTACCAGAGGCCCCCCCCCCCCGACCCCCCCTGCTGTGAGACACAGTGGAGCCCTCTCATTCTCGTCTAAACCACTTAATATTTGGTGGAGCAAACCACTTCCCATTCAGAGGGGTGTGGGGGCCCCTGGTCAGAGGTCAGCGTGTCTGACCGTGTGTTGAACAAAGGGCTGTTGGGTGGAGTGAGAGATCATACTCTCTTCTTCTCCACTAAATTACTCAACAAGGGGGATGCCTTGGCTTAATGCCACATGTACATCATCTTTTTGATCTGATGGGCCAACTTTATCAAATGGTCAACTAAGGAAATTTGCCTTCACAAGAGAGTGTGAGTTAACCAGAAACATCCTAATATGACTGTGACGTATGTATATGTATGACATCATTGGAGTTGAACCCTTTTCTGGTGTTTCCATGGATATGTATTGGCTCAGATCATTGGTTCTTTGTGGTTCTACAGGAAACCAGCCAACTTTCAAACCCCTGATTGTTATTAATAGGCTTTTTTCAGAACAGAGATCTGTTGAAAGGCAACCGGTTCAAAGCCAGCACTGCTTACCTTGGCCCAGGGAGTCCTAGCCAGCCAGCCAGGCAAGGCCTCATGTAATTGGTACATGATTGGTTTATACCAATCTTGAGTCTAAAAATTACAGCACTGATGTTCCTGGGAGGGAGCAGCCATACTGACATAACATAAGCTAGTTGACTTTGTGGAGTTTGGGCTTCCTCACTGACTGACCCTAAAATAAATGATGGAGTTTATGATAGAGAAGAAAGCCTTTATGCTGCAACACTTCAGACTGTGACTCGTTCAGAGAAGTCATGTCAGCAGACAGGTAGTAGATGTGAAGTAACTAGTGAGCGTTAGTAGCCATCATGATACAGTTGATCAAAACTTATGTGGCAAAATAAACATGAGATCTGGTTGGTCCTTCATCAGAGATTCAAACCTATCCACGTTGTTACTCCCTGACAAAGGCCATGCTGGAGAAACTTGACCATTTTTAAATATTTGTTCCATTGAACATGCCATTTAAAAATAAAGGCATTTTAATTATACCAAGAGGGCCTTGGTCCTCTTCGTTTCTCTCCATGTTGTTGAATCTTTCCTTCTCATTCTCTAGAAGCTTTCGAGTGAGCGGAGCGAGCCAGCTTCATGTGGGCCTCAACACTGGAAAACTTCTTGAAGGAGTGAACTTCTCATACCATAAGAACTCCTGTGTCCCATACATTCATGTCTTTATATATTCATTCATCAAGTTGGAACCCTTGTAACTGTAACCATAGTGACCAGCACCATTCTTCCGGGGGTGTCTCTAGCAGGAGACCCCACTCTGCTTTCTTCATCACATTCTAGGGATTTATTTATTATCTTTCATTCCACTTCTCTTTCAATCCCCCTCTCCCCTTCTCTTTCTCTATCTGACAAGGGATTTTGTCTTCCTTTTTCAGTCTCTCATACCTCTGTCAATCTCCCACCCCCTTTCTCTCTCTCCTCACTTCTTCTACTCCACCTTTCCTCTCTCTTTCTCTATCTGACCAAATAGAAGAGTTTCTTCCTCTTTCTCCCACTTGTTCCTCTGTCCAAACTTCTTTCCTCTCTCTTTCTCTATCTGACCAAATAGAAGAGTTTCTTCCTCTTTCTCCCACTTGTTCCTCTGTCCAAACTTCTTTCCTCTCTCTTTCTCTATCTGACCAAATAGAAGAGTTTCTTCCTCTTTCTCCCACTTGTTCCTCTGTCCAAACTTCTTTCCTCTCTTTTTCTCTATCTGACCAAATAGAAGAGTTTCTTCCTCTTTCTCCCACTTGTTCCTCTGTCCAAACTTCTTTTCCCAGTCTTTCTCTATCTGACCAAATAGAAGAGTTTCTTCCTCTTTCTCCCACTTGTTCCTCTGTCCAAACTTCTTCTTTATCTGGCAAGATTCAGTCCTGTGTCTTTCTTTCAATCCTTCTCTCTCCCTTACTTCTTTCAATCCTTCTCTCTCCCTTACTTCTTTCAATCCTTCTCTCTCCCTTACTTCTTTCAATCCTTCTCTCTCCCTTACTTCTTCCAACCTTCTCTCTCCCTTACTTCTTTCAATCCTTCTCTCTCCCTTACTTCTTTCAATCCTTCTCTCTCCCTTACTTCTTTCAATCCTTCTCTCTCCCTTACTTCTTTCAACCCTTCTCCTCTCCCTTACTTCTTCCAACCTTCTCTCTCCCTTACTTCTTTCAATCCTTCTCTCTCCCTTACTTCTTTCAATCCTTCTCTCTCCCTTACTTCTTTCAATCCTTCTCTCTCCCTTACTTCTTTCAATCCCTCTCTCCCATTTTGTCTCTCTATCTGACAGAGATATTCCGTCTTTAAGTTGGGCAGAGAGAGTGAGGGGGTTCTCTAAACATCTAGGCAGAGAGAGAGAGAGAGACTCTGCAGTTCAACCCTCTCGATTCCCCCGCCTCCTTCTCGACCACTCTCCCCCACTTGCCTTACGCCCTCTTTCTCCCACTGCTCTCCTCTTTCCCCTCTCATCTCTCATTCTCACCCCTCCTCTCTCCCCCTACCTCCTTCTCTCTCTCCCCCTACCTCCTTCTATCTCACCCCTACCTCACTTCTCTCTTCCCCTCTTACTCTCACCATCTCTCTCCCTCACCCCCTCTCCTCCTCCCACTCTCTTCCCTCCTTCTATCTCTTCTCCCTCTCCCCCTGCTCTCCTTCTCTCTTTACCTCTTCCTCCTCCCTCCTCTCCACTCCCCCTTTCCTCCCTCTTTCCCCATGTCCCAGTTGGTATTGGTCCCGCTGTGCAGTTGGATCCAGATGTAGAGGCCCTGGCCGTCAGCTGCAGTTGTCATCTGTCGTTCTTGCAGAGAAAGGGAAAATAAGAATGAAGCAGTGTGTGAGGGGATAACAGAGTGTGAGGGGAGAACAGAGTGTGAGGGGAAAACAGAGTGTGAGGGGAGAACCGAGTGTGAGGGGAGAACAGAGTGTGAGGGGAGAACAGAGTGTGAGGGGAGAACAGAGTGTGAGGGGAAAACAGAGTGTGAGGGGAGAACCGAGTGTGAGGGGAAAACAGAGTGTGAGGGGAAAACAGAGTGTGAGGGGAGAACAGAGTGTGAGGGGAGAACAGAGTGTGAGGGGAAAACAGAGTGTGAGGGGAGAACAGAGTGTGAGGGGAGAACAGAGTGTGAGGGGAGAACAGAGTGTGAGGGGAAAACAGAGTGTGAGGGGAGAACAGAGTGTGAGAGGAGAACAGAGTGTGAGGGGAGAACCGAGTGTGAGGGGAAAACAGAGTGTGAGGGGAGAACAGAGTGTGAGGGGAGAACAGAGTGTGAGGGGAAAACAGAGTGTGAGGGGAGAACCGAGTGTGAGGGGAAAACAGAGTGTGAGGGGAAAAGGAAAACAGAGTGTGAGGGGAGAACAGAGTGTGAGGGGAAAACAGAGTGTGAGGGGAGAACAGAGTGTGAGGGGATAACAGAGTGTGAGGGAAGAACAGAGTGTGAGGGGATAACAGAGTGTGAGAGGAGAACAGAGTGTGAGGGGAGAACCGAGTGTGAGGGGAAAACAGAGTGTGAGGGGAGAACAGAGTGTGAGGGGAGAACAGAGTGTGAGGGGAAAACAGAGTGTGAGGGGATAACAGAGTGTGAGGGGAGAACAGAGTGTGAGGGGAAAACAGAGTGTGAGGGGAGAACAGAGTGTGAGGGGAGAACAGAGTGTGAGGGGAGAACAGAGTGTGAGGGGAAAACAGAGTTTGAGGGGATAACAGAGTGTGAGGGGAGAACAGAGTGTGAGGGGATAACAGAGTGTGAGGGGAGAACAGAGTGTGAGGGGAGAACAGAGTGTGAGGGGAAAACAGAGTGTGAGGGGATAACAGAGTGTGAGGGGAGAACATAGTGTGAGGAGAAAACCGAGTGTGAGGGCAGAACAGAGTGTGAGGGGAAAACAGAGTGTGAGGGGAGAACCGAGTGTGAGGGGAAAACAGAGTGTGAGGGGAGAACAAAGTGTGAGGGGAGAACAGAGTATGTGGGGAGAACACAGAGTGGGGGGAAGACAGCTGAGGCACCTAGCTTTGAGGAGAGGAGGAGGAGGGAACAGAGTGTGAGAGGAGAACAGAGTGTGAGGGGAGAACACAGAGTGGGGGGAAGACAGCTGAGGCACCTAGCTTTGAGGAGAGGAGGAGGAGGGAACAGAGTGTGAGAGGAGAACAGAGTGTGAGGGGAGAACACAGAGTCGGGGGAAGACAGCTGAGGCACCTAGCTTTGAGGAGAGGAGGAGTTGGGAACAGAGTGTGAGAGGAGAACACAGAGTGGGGGGGAAGACAGCTGAGGCACCTAGCTTTGAGGAGAGGAGAACAGAGTGTGAGGGGAGAACACAGAGTGTGAGGGGAGAACAGAGTGTGAGGGGAGAACACAGAGTGGGGGGAAGACAGCTGAGGCACCTAGCTTTGAGGAGAGGAGGAGGAGGGAACAGAGTGTGAGAGGAGAACAGAGTGTGAGGGGGGGACACAGAGTGGGGGGAAGACAGCTGAGGCACCTAGCTTTGAGGAGAGGAGGAGGAGGGAACAGAGTGTGGGGGGAGAACACAGAGTTGGGGGAAGACAGCTGAGGCACCTAGCTTTGAGGAGAGGAGGAGGAGGGAACAGAGTGTGAGAGGAGAACAGAGTGTGAGGGGAGAACACAGAGTGGGGGGAAGACAGCTGAGGCACCTAGCTTTGAGGAGAGGAGGAGGAGGGAACAGAGTGTGAGAGGAGAACAGAGTGTGAGGGGAGAACACAGAGTGGGGGGAAGACAGCTGAGGCACCTAGCTTTGAGGAGAGGAGGAGGAGGGAACAGAGTGTGAGAGGAGAACAGAGTGTGAGGGGAGAACACAGAGTCGGGGGAAGACAGCTGAGGCACCTAGCTTTGAGGAGAGGAGGAGTTGGGAACAGAGTGTGAGAGGAGAACACAGAGTGGGGGGGAAGACAGCTGAGGCACCTAGCTTTGAGGAGAGGAGAACAGAGTGTGAGGGGAGAACACAGAGTGTGAGGGGAGAACAGAGTGTGAGGGGAGAACACAGAGTGGGGGGAAGACAGCTGAGGCACCTAGCTTTGAGGAGAGGAGGAGGAGGGAACAGAGTGTGAGAGGAGAACAGAGTGTGAGGGGGGGACACAGAGTGTGAGGGGAGAACAGAGTGTGAGGGGAGAACACAGAGTGGGGGGAAGACAGCTGAGGCACCTAGCTTTGAGGAGAGGAGGAGTTGGGAACAGAGTGGTAGAGGAGAACACAGAGTGGGGGGAAGACAGCTGAGGCACCTAGCTTTGAGGAGAGGAGGAGTTGGGAACAGAGTGTGAGAGGAGAACAGAGTGTGAGGGGAGAACACAGAGTGTGAGGGGAGAACAGAGTGTGAGGGGAGAACACAGAGTGGGGGGAAGACAGCTGAGGCACCTAGCTTTGAGGAGAGGAGGAGGAGGGAACAGAGTGTGAGAGGAGAACAGAGTGTGAGGGGAGAACAGAGTGTGAGGGGAGAACAGAGTGTGAGGGGAGAACAGAGTGTGGGGGGAGAACACAGAGTGGGGGGAAGACAGCTGAGGCACCTAGCTTTGAGGAGAGGAGGTGGAGGGAACAGAGTGTGAGGGGAGAACAGAGTGTGGGGGGGAAGACAGCTGAGGCACCTAGCTTTGAGGAGAGGAGAACAGAGTGTGAGGGGAGAACACAGAGTGTGAGGGGAGAACAGAGTGTGAGGGGAGAACACAGAGTGGGGGGAAGACAGCTGAGGCACCTAGCTTTGAGGAGAGGAGGAGGAGGGAACAGAGTGTGAGAGGAGAACAGAGTGTGAGGGGGGGACACAGAGTGTGAGGGGAGAACAGAGTGTGAGGGGAGAACACAGAGTGGGGGGAAGACAGCTGAGGCACCTAGCTTTGAGGAGAGGAGGAGTTGGGAACAGAGTGGTAGAGGAGAACACAGAGTGGGGGGAAGACAGCTGAGGCACCTAGCTTTGAGGAGAGGAGGAGTTGGGAACAGAGTGTGAGAGGAGAACAGAGTGTGAGGGGAGAACACAGAGTGTGAGGGGAGAACAGAGTGTGAGGGGAGAACACAGAGTGGGGGGAAGACAGCTGAGGCACCTAGCTTTGAGGAGAGGAGGAGGAGGGAACAGAGTGTGAGAGGAGAACAGAGTGTGAGGGGAGAACAGAGTGTGAGGGGAGAACAGAGTGTGAGGGGAGAACAGAGTGTGGGGGGAGAACACAGAGTGGGGGGAAGACAGCTGAGGCACCTAGCTTTGAGGAGAGGAGGTGGAGGGAACAGAGTGTGAGGGGAGAACAGAGTGTGGGGGGAGAACACAGAGTTGGGGGAAGACAGCTGAGGCACCTAGCTTTGAGGAGAGGAGGAGGAGGGAACAGAGTGTGAGAGGAGAACAGAGTGTGAGGGGAGAACACAGAGTGGGGGGAAGACAGCTGAGGCACCTAGCTTTGAGGAGAGGAGGAGGAGGGAACAGAGTGGTAGAGGAGAACACAGAGTGGGGGGAAGACAGCTGAGGCACCTAGCTTTGAGGAGAGGAGGAGGAGGGAACAGAGTGTGAGAGGAGAACAGAGTGTGAGGGGAGAACACAGAGTGGGGGGAAGACAGCTGAGGCACCTAGCTTTGAGGAGAGGAGGAGTTGGGAACAGAGTGTGAGAGGAGAACACAGAGTGGGGGGGAAGACAGCTGAGGCACCTAGCTTTGAGGAGAGGAGAACAGAGTGTGAGGGGAGAACACAGAGTGTGAGGGGAGAACAGAGTGTGAGGGGAGAACACAGAGTGGGGGGAGAACACAGAGTGGGGGGAAGACAGCTGAGGCACCTAGCTTTGAGGAGAGGAGGAGGAGGGAACAGAGTGTGAGAGGAGAACAGAGTGTGAGGGGAGAACAGAGTGTGAGGGGAGAACAGAGTGTGAGGGGAGAACAGAGTGTGGGGGGAGAACACAGAGTGGGGGGAAGACAGCTGAGGCACCTAACTTTGAGGAGAGGAGGAGGAGGGAACAGAGTGTGAGGGGAGAACAGAGTGTGGGGGGAGAACACAGAGTTGGGGGAAGACAGCTGAGGCACCTAGCTTTGAGGAGAGGAGGAGGAGGGAACAGAGTGTGAGAGGAGAACAGAGTGTGAGGGGAGAACACAGAGTGTGAGGGGAGAACAGAGTGTGAGGGGAGAACACAGAGTGGGGGGAAGACAGCTGAGGCACCTAGCTTTGAGGAGAGGAGGAGGAGGGAACAGAAAAGTCGAGAACAAGCTTCTCTGTTCTCAGTGTTTTAGATATTCTCTTATACATGATTCAGGCCAATCATGCATATTCATCTCTTCTTTTATACAACCCCAAGCCCATTACCTATGACCCTTTCTCACCAACCTTCACTTCTAACGTGGTGATAGACTAGGATAGGCTAGTTGCAGTTTCCACGATATTGCTTAAACCCATCCGACCCTTTAGGGTATAGAATAGGGGATGATTTGGGGCATTACGGGCCTCTGTCTGCCTGTGAAGCACTGGCAGTCTGGCACAAAAGCATAAAACTCACCCCAAACCCTTTCACATTCACTTAACTTCCTCATGGCTGGATCCAATCAAATCTGCAATATAGCACACTTAAGAATCTGGGTGAGGGATTCAGCAGTTGTATAACCAAATGCATGTGATAACAATTAGCTTATGAGGAAAACCCACACATCATTCATAAGCGGATCAATAGAGTCTAATGTTGCAACGCTAGTCATGTGGTCTGGAATGGGAAGTGTTTTAATGTCTCTGTCATGCTACAGCAGAGAGAGAGTCACGAAACAAGACATTAGTCTATATGCTCCATGTATGTCAAAGAGAGGAGAACAAGGGCCTGTGTTAGTTACACAATGAATGTGGGAAGGGTTGTTTTCGGCAGCTTAAAACCGACCTGTAATTACTTTCAATCTAAGTCTAATTAGTAGCACATTGCTGGGGTCATCCTCTGCCTGAACCCTGGGATGCCCTCAAGGCTACTACACCATCCCTGAAGCAGCTAAAGATCTGACTACCAGCCTAATGGGTATTTTTTCCTTAGGCAGACATCTTCCTATAGAGGTGAAGAAGTACTGGCCTGAGCTACTTTGACTCTCCCTGAAGTGAAACATATGCCTCTGGTTAAAGCAGCAACAGAGCTAGCTACTGGCCTAATGTGGATTTGCCTCAGTGGATTTGCCTCCGCTGATGTTGTGAATCTGATAAGTCAGAGGGCTGTAAAAACCTTTAGACATTAACTTGAGTAGCAGTAAATCTGTTATCTTTATCATAAAAATACTCTCTGGTCTGAATCCTCTTAACAGGCAAACAGTACAACACGTCTTTTGTCATTTTAATTAAAACAAGTTGTCCTTTTGGTTTCAGTGAGCAAAGCTGGCAGTCAGACTTCGTGTCGCTCCACTCTGCTCTAACCAGTAGCTGACCTTGGCATCGAAGGGTGAATTCTTCAGAGTCCGACCCCAGAATTTGTGCAAATCCAGAGAAATCCTACACCTTGAATTTCACATTTTAACCAACGTTGAAATAGAAAACCATTCTCCATTCCTGTTGCTTCATCATTTGGCCTGCGGGAAGAAAGAGCTCTTTCTCATTGCTCTGTTTATTTTCACACCTCTCTCTGTATTGGCTGCCTAGCCCTCGTCTGTGATTCTCAGGTATGCTGCAGGGCTCAGTGTCTGGCACTCTTTACTTCACTTTAGTCTCTCTACAGAGAACGTTTTGTGTCCAGCAGTCGACCAAAACTACATTTATCAGCAATTTCCACTTTCTCTATTTTATTTGGTAAATTTTGATTGGTCTCCATGATCATTTATCTCCTATTTCGCTTCTAATGTTGTTTCTTTCTCCCTCCTCCCTCCTCTCCCCTTCCTCCTCTCTCCTCCCTCCTCCCAGTTCAAGGCAGGTGTTTCCAGGGGTGGTTTGTGTCTGATGCTCCAGCCCCTGTTCCTGGTCTAACTCAAGCTTGACAATGTCTATCCACGCTGCCTTCTGCACCATGCAGTGAAAGCTGCTGGCTCGCTACCCAGGTAACTTAAGTGTCTCTGTCTCTGTCAGTTGTTACACATCCTAACTGCTGTGTCTGTTAAGTCTGTAGGGAAAGTGAAGTGTGACTCCTGACTGGGTTTTTATTACTTTGGATCTGCAGCATGAAGCGCTATAGCATGAGGGTAGTATATTTACAAATTGTATGCTCACAGCCATGTGCACACAAAAACACACATGTCCCTGCTACATTTCATATTTGGTTCCCCATCCTGGCTTGGAGAACAGTTCTGGAACCAACAGTTTTAAGGCTGGTTCTGATAATCCTCTGAAGCTAGTGATGCTGTTTGATGTGGGGGCAGACCCAGAGGAGAGGGGTGAGGTGTCTGACCAACAGGTAGTGGACAACCTCCTCAGCAGACTGGGCCACTAACCTGCAGCCTTTTTTCCAGGTACTTCATGGGAAGCCCAAACAGATCATTATTTAATATTGTAGATTCTATGTGATATTGTTCTATGCCAGTTGAAAGAATGCTTCTACTATGCCATTATGCATGCAATAAAACACATGAAAAGGGTGAATAAATGGTTTGTAACACATCGTTAGTTTACTTAATGACTGTGACATCATCATTGTTTATTATCTCTCAACCACTGTGTTAGGTAAGTTGAGTTAGAGCCGTTGTGTAAACAGAGCTGGCTATACCTGTTGCTGATTTCCTCCTTCTGCATCAGGTTAAACTTAATTTATTCTACATTCTGAAGCTCTAGTCCCCTCCTGAGTGTCAAACAGGGATGTTAACAGAAAGAGCAGCCCATAGGATCAGCTTCATGACTCACATGGATTGTAGCAGAAACAGCAGGGCTGTGGGTTTGGTTTCCACTTATCTCTAAATGTTTGACTTCGGCTACTTCTTGAATATGTGTTACCTGTAAGTAGGTTTGAATACAGTAAATATACTGTATAGTAGAGTTAGTTTCATAACTTTACTTACCATGTTATAACACCTATGTGATTAAGGTCACTTACTCCTGCTGCGGTTGTTTCTGAATAGGTGCTAAATGGGTTAGGAGTATTTTAGTGGTCAGAGGTTAGAAACATGAGGAATGTCCCAGGCCCTGCTGCTCTCCCTGTTATCATGGCCAGAGACATAACACCCACACCCCAATCACACACACTGTCTATCTCATTATCAGAGAGAGGCTGTATATAATATGTGTCTGCATGCATGTGTGCATGTGATTTTTGGATTCACTTAAAGTTCTAACTCTGTGTGCTTTTAGGTGTCTTAAGAGATTGGTCTCATGACCTTTTGGTTCAGCGAGCCAGTGATATGTAAACATTTGAATCCCTAAACATAATATCCTACTAATGTAGTACACTTGTTAGTGCAGAATAACAAACAGAGGCAAAAACGTTCCCCCAGTGACCATTCTGCTTTCTGACCCCCCCCTCCGGCAAGCAGCATGCTGGGTAATTACAGGAAATGCCCCCTGCAGAGGGCCGACGACCTGGTCACTAATGTGGGTCACATGAACTTTAACCCTTGGCCAGTCATTTGAGATGGCTGACAGCAGGAGAAAAACAAACCACAACGTTAGTTACTTTTAGAAATAACAAAATACTAGTTACACGGTAACGATTTTAATCATGTCAATACATCCTTTGTCAAAGAGTTATTAGAAGAAAGACATTCTCAAATATATATTATGTGTGTCAGAGGGGAGAGAGGTACTTTTGTGTGGCCCAAAAAGGATTTAAGCCTAGATCAGATCAAGCGTTAACCAACGATAGCTGACAACCACATAGGTTGGTGGTGTGAACGGCTCTCTCTATCCACCGGATGTGGACCAAACTCACTAAAAGTGGCAGTAATAAAGCCTCTCTTGAAAAAGCCCAACCTTGACCCAGAAAATATAAAAAACTATCAGCCTATATCAAATCTCCCATTCCTCTCAAAAATGTTTGTTGCGCTGGAACTCACTGCCTTCCTGAAGACAAACAATGTATACGAAACGGTTCAGTCTGTTTTTAGACCCCATCATAGCACTGAGACTGCACTTGTGAAGGTGGTAGATTACCTTTTAATGGCGTCAGACCGAGGCTCTGCATCTGTCTAAGTGCTCCTAGACCTTAGTGCTGCTTTTGATACCATCGATCACCACATTCTTTTGGAGAGATTGGAAACCCAAATTGGTCTACATGGACAAGTTCTGTCCTGGTTTAGGTCTTATCTGTCGGAAAGATATCAGTTTGTCTCTGTGTATCAAATAAAATAAAATGTATTTATATAGCCCTTCGTACATCAGCTGATATCTCAAAGTGCTGTACAGAAACCCAGCCTAAAACCCCAAACAGCAAGCAATGCAGGTGTAGAAGCACGGTGGCTAGGAAAAACTCCCTAGAAAGGCCAATACCTAGGAAGAAACCTAGAGAGGAACCAGGCTATGTGGGGTGGCCAGTCCTCTTCTGGCTGTGCCGGGTGGAGATTATAACATAACATGGCCAAGATGTTCAAATGTTCATAAATGACCAGCATGGTCGAATAATAATAAGGCAGGACAGTTGAAACTGGAGCAGCAGCACAGTCAGGTGGAAGTTGAAACTGGAGCAGCAGCATGGCCAGGTGGACTGGGGACAGCAAGGAGTCATCATGTCAGGTAGTCCTGGGGCATGGTCCTAGGGCTCAGGTCAGTTGAAACTGGAACAGCAGCATGGCCAGGTGGACTGGGGACAGCAAGGAGTCATCATGTCAGGTAGTCCTGGGGCATGGTCCTATAGGGCTCAGGTCCTCCGAGAGAGAGAAAGAAAGAGAGAAGGAGAGAATTAGAGAACGCACACTTAGATTCACACAGGACACCGAATAGGACAGGAGAAGTACTCCAGATATAACAAACTGACCCCAGCCCCCCGACACATAAACTACTGCAGCATAAATACTGGAGGCTGAGACAGGAGGGATCAGGAGACACTGTGGCCCCATCCGAGGACACCCCCGGACAGGGCCAAACAGGAAGGATATAACCCCACCCACTTTGCCAAAGCACAGCCCCCACACCACTAGAGGGATATCTTCAACCACCGACTTACCATCCTGAGACAAGGCTGAGTATAGCCCACAAAGATCTCCGCCACGGCACAACCCAAGGGGGGGGGCGCCAACCCAGACAGGATGACCACAACAGTGAATCAACCCACTCAGGTGACACACCCCCTCCAGGGACGGCATGAGAGAGCCCCAGCAAGCCAGTGACTCAGCCCCTGTAATAGGGTTAGAGGCAGAGAATCCCAGTGGAAAGAGGGGAACCGGCCAGGCAGAGACAGCAAGGGCGGTTCGTTGCTCCAGAGCCTTTCCGTTCACCTTCCCACTCCTGGGCCAGACTACACTCAATCATATGACCCACTGAAGAGATGAGTCTTCAGTAAAGACTTAAAGGTTGAGACCGAGTTTGCGTCTCTGACATGGGTAGGCAGACCGTTCCATAAAAATGGAGCTCTATAGGAGAAAGCCCTACCTCCAGCTGTTTGCTTAGAAATTCTAGAGACAATTAGGAGGCCTGCGTTTTGTGACCGTAGCGTACGTGTAGGTATGTACGGCAGGACCAAATCAGAGAGATAGGTAGGAGCAAGCCCATGTAATGCTTTGTAGGTTAGCAGTAAAACCTTGAAATCAGCCCTTGCTTTGACAGGAAGCCAGTGTAGAGAGGCTAGCACTGGAGTAATATGATCAAATGTATGGTTATGTCAGTGTATGGTTTGTCCTCTGACAAATCAACTGTAAATTTCGGTGTTCCTCAAGGTTCCATTTTAGGACCACTATTGTTTTCACTATATTTTACCTCTTGGTGATGTCATTCGGAAACATAATGTTAACTTTCACTGCTATGTGAAGGACACACAGCTGTATATTTTGATGAAACATTGTGAAGCCCCAAAATTGCCCTCCCTGGAAGCCTGTGTTTCAGACATAAGAAAGTGGATGGCTGCAAATGTTCTACTTTTAAACTCGGACAAAACAGAGATGCTTGTTCTAGGTCCCAAGAAACAAAGATCTTCTGTTGAATGTGACAATTAATCATGATGGTTGTACAGTCGTCTCAAATAAAACTGTGAAGGACCTCGGCGTTTACTCTGGACCCGGATCTCTCTTTTGACGAACATATCTAGACTGTTTTAAGGACAGCTTTTTTTCCATCTACATAACATTGCAAAAATCTGAAACTTTCTGTCCAAAAATTATGCAGAAAAATGTATCTATGCTTTTGTCACTTCTAGGTTAGACTACTGCAATGCTCTACTTTCCGGCTACCCAGATAAAGCACTAAATAAACTTCAGTTAGTGCTAAACACAGCTGCTAGAATCTTGACTAGAAAATCATTTGATTATATTACTTCAGTGCTAGCCTCCCTACACTGGCTTCCTGTTAAGGCAAGGGCTGATTTCAAGGTTTTACTGCTAACCTACCTATCTTTCCGATTTGGTCCTGCCGTACATACCTACACGTACGCTACGGTCACAAGACACAGGCCTCCTTACTGTCCCTAGAATTTCTAAGCAAACAGCTGGAGGCAAGGCATTCTCCTATAGAGCTCCATCTTTATGGAATGGTCTGCCTACCCATGTGAGAGAGACAGACTCGGTCTCAACCTTTAAGTATTTATTGAAGACTCATCTCTTCAGTAGGTCCAATGATTGAGTGTAGTCTGGCCCAGGTGTGTGAAGGTGAACGGAAAGGCACTGGAGCAACAAACCACCCTTGCTGTCTCTGCCTGGCCGGTTCCCCTCTTTCCACTGGGATTCTCTGCCTCTAACCCTATTACAGGGGCTGAGTCACTGGCTTACTGGGGCTCTTCCATGCCGTCCCTAGGAGGGGTGCGTCACTTGAGTGGGTTGAGTCACTGAAGTGATCTTCCTGTCTGGGAAGGCAGAACCCCCCTTGGGTTCTGCCGTGGCGGAGATCTTTGTGGGCTATACTTGGCCTTGTCTCAGGATGGTAAGTTGGTGGTTGAAGATATCCCTCTAGTGGTGTGGGGGCTGTGCTTTAGCAAAGTGGGTGGGGTTATATCCTGCCTGTTTGGCCCTGTCCGGGGGTATCGTCGGATGGGGCCACAGTGTTTCCCGACCCCTCCTGTCTCAGCCTCCAGTATTTATGCTGCAGTAGTTTATGTATCGGGCGTCTAGGGTCAGTCTGTTTTATCTGGAGTATTTCTCCTCTTATCCGGTGTCCTGTGTGAATTGAAGTATGCTCTCTCTAATTCTCTCTCTTTCTCTCTTTTTCTCTTTTTCTCTCTTTCTCTCTTTCTCTCTTTCCTAGGACCATGCCTCAGGACTTCCTGGCCTGATGACTCCTTGCTGTCCCCAGTCCACTTGGCTGTGCTGCTGCTCCAATTTCAACTGTTCTGCCTGCGGCTATGGAACCCTGACCTGTTCACTGGACGTGCTACCTGTCCCAGACCTGCTGTTATAAACTCTCTAGAGACAGCAGGAGCGGTAGAGATACTCTGAATGATCGGCTTTGAAAAGCCAACTGACATTTACTCCTGAGGTGCTGACCTGTTGCACCCTCGACAACCACTGTGATTATTATCATTTGACCCTGCTGGTCATTTATGAACATTTGAATATCTTGGCCATGTTCTGTTATAATCTCCACCTGGCACAGCCAGAAGACGACTGGCCACCCCTCATAGCTTGATTCCTCTCTAGGTTTCTTCCTAGGTTCTGGCGTTTCTAGGGAGTTTCTCCTAGCTACCGTGCTTCTAAACATGCATTGCTTGTTTGGGGTTTTAGGCTGGGTTTCTGTACAGCACTTTGTGACATCAGCTGATGTAAGAAGAGCTATATAAATACATTTGATTCATTGATTGAGTGTACTTGTTATGTTCCTCATAACTATGAGACCAAGGCGCAGCGTGATAAGAATACATTCTTCTTTATTTACACAAAGAACACTTAAACAAACTAACGTGACGCTATAAACACAAGTGCTGACATGCAACTACACATAGACAATAACCCACAAAACCAAAATTGAAAATGGCAACATAAATAGGATCCCCAATCAGAGACAACGATAAACAGCTGCCTCTGATTGGGAACCAATTCAGGCCACCATAGACCTACATATACCTAGACATACAAGAATCCCCATAGATATACAAAAACCCTAGACATGACAAAAACACCTAGACAATACAAAAACTAAACCAACCACCCTTGTCACATCCTGACCTAACCAAAGTATTAAATAAAACAAAGATAACTAAGGTCAGGGCATGACAGTACTGTAATTGTGTTAGAGCTGACAAATCGGTGAGCAGCTGCTGTTGATCATTGTCATGAAGCCACACCTGTCACACTCACGTTAGAAGTTCAGAACGAGAAAATGTAGATTGCATCTCACATTCCAGTGTTCGAACTTGTAAATAAGGCTGCATGGGTTTCTCTGAGTGATACTCTGTGCAGCCACCGACAATGTTCGCTTTAGGTATAATGCCAGGATCCGCTTGTGGATCTGACAGCTCTACTGCAGTTCCACCACATACAACGGTGAAACAGACGTTATGTGGATGTCGGTTAAAGGGGAACTGATTGAATATCGCCCTTAGTTTAGAATGTAGTCCTCCCGCTTCCCTCCTCCACATTCCCATTCCTCCAATATGGTCTCTCTCTCTCTCTCTCTCTCTCTCTCTCTCGCTCTCTCTCTCTGGTGTCACCTTTGACACATCAGCAGCAGGCCTGTGATCTCACTAACCACAACACTAACAACCCCCTTCTCTCACACAGTCAGTTATATACATCTATCTCTCACTCACAACTGTGCTGTTTACTCATGGCTTATTCCCTCCCCTCCTTCATTCCCCCTCTCTCTCATTCATCTCTTTCTCACTTCATTTATTAAGAGCCTTTTAACTGTAGCTCTCTCCTGCCATTTCCTGTGGGGAATTATGGTTTGGTGGTGTGTCTGTGTGTGTGTGTGTGTGTGTGTGTGTGTGTGTGTGTGTGTGTGTGTGTGTGTGTGTGTGTGTGTGTGTGTGTGTGTGTGTGTGTGTGTGTGTGTGTGTGTGTGTGTGTGTGTGTGTGTGTGTGTGTGTGTGTGTGTGTGTGTGTGTGTGGCTAGGGACTGCAGAGTTGACATACTGTAGCTAATAGCTAGGGACTGCAGAGTTGACATGCTGTAGCTAATAGCTAGGGACTGCAGAGTTGACATACTGTAGCTAATAGCTAGGTAGTGCAGAGTTGACATGCTGTAGCTAATAGCTAAGGACTGCAGAGTTGACATACTGTAGCTAGCTCAGGACTGCAGAGTTGACGTGTGACATAACATTTTAAAGTAGACCCTGATCGTACCAGACTCACTAAGTGAATATAGTTACAAAGAGTTCCTTAGTTTGGTCTGATTTCACCTCGTGAGATACAGTGTAGTTTGTTACTGTATGCTAGGTTTGTTCCTGGGAAATCACTAATAACTTTACTGGAGCTAATAACCTTACTGAAGCTAATAACCTTAGTCTTCCTAAATCGTCTGCAGCATTATCTATACATTTGACTCAATGTTTGTTCTATTTTCTGATGTGAACAGAATAGTCCATCTAGTAGATGATGTCAAACTTTAGTTCAAGTCAACTTCAAAACACTGAGGTACGAAAACATTTGACAGCAGACATTAATACAGGAACTAGATATCCTCTAACCTTTTACTGCAGTGGGCTAAATCAGGGTCACACAGTGTTTCTTGTTAGTCTTAAACAAATCTACTTTGAAACAAAATTATACACTTCACACATGTAGTTAGGGGCCTAACAAAACAAGATACCTACACCATATCAGATATACAGTGTATATTTATTCAATTTTGAGTTTGCATTCCAATATGACACTTAAATACATCACAGAAGAATTAAATATAACAAAACGGCTAGTGTGTTTATTGAGCTGTACACTGAGGTGGCTATTCGGTATATAGCCCACCCAATTTACCTACCTCATACCCATACTGTTTTTATTTTATTTACTTTTCTGCTCTTTTGCACACCAGTATCTCTACCTGCACATGTTCATCTGATCATTTATCACTCCAGTGTTAATCTGCTAAATTGTAATTATTCACTCCTATGGCCTATTTATTGCCTACCTCCACATGCCTTTTGCACACAATGTATATAGATCATTTTTTTCCTACTATGTTATTGACTTGTTTATTGTTTACTCCATGTGTAAGTCTGTGTTGTTGTCTGTTCACACTGCTATGCTTTATCTTGGCCAGGTCGCAGTTGAAAATGAGAACTTGTTCTCAACTAGATTACCTGGTTAAATAAAGGTGAAATAAAAAATTTATAAAATAAAATAAATATTCTAGTGATTCCCCAACATCTTGTCAACATGTGCCACAAAAAATGGAGCAGATATCTTATACCAATCTGTCTTTATAGACGTTTATCCATAACAAGGCCTAGGCGTCCCTTAGTGTCCAAAAATCTCCCCAAAATGTCACATTTGAAAACATTGTTATTTTCATTCATATAACTTATCAAATAGATAAATATGACAGTGGCCCTCCTCAGCCCTGATTCCCCTGATAGATATGATAGTGGCCCTCCTCAGCCCGATGCCCCTGATAGATAAATATGACAGTGGCCCTCCTCAGCCACTATGCCCCTAATACATAAATATCACAGTGGCCCTCCTCAGCCCTGATTACCCTGATAGATAAATATGACAGTGGCGCTCCTCAGCCACTATGCCCCTAATACATAAATATGACAGTGGCCCTCCTCAGCCACTATGCCCCTAATACATAAATATGACAGTGGCCCTCCTCAGCCCCGATGCCCCTAACACATAAATATGACAGTGGCCCTCCTCAGCCCTGATGCCCCTGATAGATATGGCAGTGGCCCTCCTTAGCCCTGATGTCCTGATAGACAGATATGACAGTGGCCCTCAGCCCTGATGCCCCAAATAGATAAATATGACAGTGGCCTTCCTCAGCCCTGATGCCCCAAATAGATAAATATGACAGTGGCCCTCCTCAGCCCTGATGCCCCTGATAGATATGACAGTGGCCCTCCTCAGCCCTGATGTCCTGATAGATAGATATGACAGTGGCCCTCCTCAGCCTCGATGACCCAAATAGATGAATATGACAGTGTAGATAGATAGATAGATAGATAGATAGATAGATAGATAGATAGATAGATAGATAGATAGATAGATAGATAGATAGATAGATAGATAGATAGATAGATAGATAGATAGATAGATAGATAGATAGATAGATAGATAGATAGATAGATAGATAGATAGATAGATAGATAGATAGATAGATAGATAGATAGATAGATAGATAGATAGATAGATAGATAGATAGATAGATAGATAGATAGATAGATAGATAGATAGATAGATAGATAGATAGATAGATAGATAGATAGATAGATGGATGGATGGATGGATGGATGGATAGATAGATAGATAGATAGATAGATAGATAGATAGATAGATAGATAGATAGATAGATAGATAGATAGATAGATAGATAGATAGATAGATAGATAGATAGATAGATAGATAGATAGATAGATAGATAGATAGATAGATAGATAGATAGATAGATAGATAGATAGATAGATAGATAGATAGATAGATAGATAGATAGATAGATAGATAGATAGATAGATAGATAGATAGATAGATAGATAGATAGATAGATAGATAGATAGATAGATAGATAGATAGATAGATAGATAGATAGATAGATAGATAGATAGATAGACAGATAGACAGATAGATAGACAGACAGATGGATATGACAGTGGCCCACTTCAGCCCTGATGCCCCTTGTCGTCCTCGCCAGTGTCAGTCCTTTCCCACAACCCCTTGATTCCATTCTGGAATGTCCACACGGATGGAATCCACTGGCCTGGGGAAGTTCTCTGTCTCTCTCACATAGTGAAGTCTGTCTGGTAGAGGAACTCCAAACAAGATTGTGTCTTTATGTGTGTGTGTGTCTGTGCAGCCTGCCTGCCTATGAAAACATATCAGAGATCCTTTACTGACCAATGCAGTCAGGAATGTGTTGGACCTTGAGCCTCGCTCGCTCGCAGGCCAGTGGAAATACAAGTGCTCATCACACCCAACATCACACCCAACATTATCCTACAGATCCATCAACTAGTTTACATGCACCCACACACACACACACACTCGCACGCACGCACACACACACACACACACACACACACACACACACACACACACACACACACACACACACACACACACACACACACACACACACACACACACACACACACACACAAACACACAGTCAGACTTTAGGAGGAGGTACGTGCTTAGTGTTAGGTCGCCCATGCCCTCCTGGTGTGTGTGTAGTCATAATAAAGACACAACGCTCTGCTCCACGGTAAACAAACAGAGCTAGAGACAGCCCACTTCCCTTATCTCTCTGCTGTCACGGGAACTGTGTCAAGAATGCCCTTGATGTATGTGTGTTCTGCATCAAAAGTCACATCAAAAGCACTACTTTTTTAACATCAAAATATGTTTTTTCGAAGGAAACTACTCCAAGCAGCTAACTATAAAAACCTGTCAAACATTGCACTCTGGTAATGATAGTTTTCTTCAAACCTCCTTGGTTGAATGCACTTAGGAAGTACCAATAACTGTTTCTCATTTTCATTCAAATCTCATTCAATTTACCAAGAAGCACAATTATAAGTCAGAGAGTTCCTGGCACCAGTTGTCCCCTTCTCCAGTCACAGCAGTCCATTCAGCCTGATCCCCTGCCCTGTAACCTAAACACAATGTCAACGCATACACAAAAGCTGTTGTTTCTACCTATTCCTGTTTTCCAATGGGACAAACTCTGTACTGAGATATCTCCTATGAATGGGCGCCAGCTCTCTCCATTCAAACTGAAACACACCATACAATAAGTACTAGAATGGGACAATACAAACATTCATATAAGTAAATTATGTTTAACTAAGATTTCAGTATGACCTCTAAATTGTAGGTCTTCACTCAAAATGTTGGACCCGTTCCAAAATTGACCTGGAACTTTCCCAACCAGACCCAATATGCATAACTATTTTATTTTAATATAGAGCCCCATTCCGATTGGACCCAGAAGCTGATAAAGTGCGAGAGGAGGGAGAGAGGTGCCGCTCTAGCAGGCAGGGAGGGGACGGACTGTGAGCTAGTGACATGATGATTACAAGTAGGGGAGGGGAGGGAAAGAGAAGAGACAGCAATCAAGTTGACTTCTGCTATAGTAGACTAATAGCTGCCATAGCCAGGTTATTTATCATGTATCATCAAATATATATAGTTCCTGTCTTGACTGCATCAAACTGGGAGAAGCTAGTTAAGCTAGCTAACTGAGGCTACAGTGCATGTGCTTTCTCCTCCTACAATTACACATAACAACACATCCATTCAGAATATTAAGTAGCAGCCTACCTGTTGGTTCTTGGTCATTTTCCTTTAACTTTTCCTTTTATAATTTTCCTTTAACTTTTAATTCTGTAATGTTCATTTCATCTTCCATTGATTACATATTGCCTAACTTTTGCCACACATAGAGCGAAGCTCTATGACTGTAGCCTATCGCCTCTTTGATGACTTATAATTGGCCAACAACTAACTACACCCGCCACGCTTCACTCTTGTGAAAAGCAAGAACAAACGCAATAATAATTAAATGTCTCTCTTTCTACTGCGCAGTGGCGTTTGGATCTGTACGGGCCATTCCGGACAAGTCAGTTAGAATTACACAGGGATGCAACTTTGGGTTTTAGGAGTGGGTGGGACATAATTATTATATTTTTTTCAGTTTTTATCCAATCGGATAAACACTCCAAACAGCCTACTCGGCCTCTCGGAGGCGTCCGCATGGTCCTTAAGCACACCGTTGCCTCGTTTTGAATCAGATTCCAATGATAACACTGTGGGGGACAAAAATACAATTTCAGAATGTGGGGGGACATGTCCCCCCATCCCCAGTGAAAGTTGCGCCCCTGGAATTACACATAACTGAGACCCGTGACAATCATATTAGTCCCGACCCAGACCCCTGACATTATTTTGAATTTGGGATCCGGATCTGCTCCGGTCCTTGACCGGGTCTTGGGTATTTTGCTACCTCTAATCTAAATCCTCTGTCTTGTCTAAACAATTTAAATTGTTCAGCCTAAATGACATTGGAACTTGTGTCCATTATTCAACCTTGTTTAGCTGTTGATAATCGAAGGCTGGGGTAGATATAAGTGTGCATGGCAGATACAAGATATAAGGGAAGTAGGGCAGACATAGGGCATGTAGGACAGATATAGAGCATGTAGGGCAGATATATGGGATGTAGGGCAGATATGGGGCATGTTGGACATATATAGGGTAAATAGGACAAATAAAGGGCATGTAGGGCAGATATAGGGCATTTGATGGGCATATATAGGGCATGTAGGGCAGATATAGGGCAAATAGGACAGATATAGGGCATATAGGACAGATAAAGGGCATGTAGTGCAGATATTGGGCATTTGGTGGGCAGATATAGAGCATGTGGGACAGATATAGGGTATGTAGGACAGGTATAGGGCATGTAGGACAGATATAGGGCATGTAGGGCAGATATAGGGCATATAGGACAGATATAGGGCATATAGAACATATATAGGCCATGTAGGACATATATAGCAGATGTAGGACAGATATAGGGGATGTAGGGCAGATTTAGGGCATTTAGGAATTATATAGGGCATGTAGGGCAGATATAGGGCATGTAGGGCAGATACAGGGTATGTAGGACAGATAAAGCTCATGTAGGACAGATATATGGCATGTAGGGGCGATATAGGGCATGTAGGACACATATGGGGCATGTAGGGAGGATATAGGGCATGTAGGGAAGATATAGGGCATGTAGGACAGATATAGGTTATGTAGGACAGATAAAGGGCATGTAGGGCAGATATAGGGGATGTAGAATAGATATAGGGCATGCAGGATATATATAGATAAAGAGCATGTAGGGCAGATATAGGTCATGTAGGTCAGATATAGCAGATGTAGGACAGATATAGGGGATGTAGGGCAGATTTAGGGTATGTAGGGCGGATGTAGGGCATGTAGGACATATATAGGGCAGATAAAAGGCATGTAGGACAGATACAGAACATGTAGGGCAGATATAGGGCATGTAGGACATATATAGGGTATATAGAACAGATGTAGGGCATGTAGGGCAGATATAGGGCATGTAGGGCAGATATAGGGCATGTAGGGAAGATATAGGGTATGTAGGACAGATTAAGGGCATGTAGGGCAGATATAGGGCATGTAGGGAAGATATAGGGTATGTAGGACAGATATAGGGCATGCAGGGCAGATATTGGGCATGTAGAGCAGATATAGGGCACGTAGGACAGATCTAGGGCATGTAGGGCAGATCTAGGGCATGTAGGACAGATATATGGGATGTTTTTTGTTTTATTTATTTCACCTTTATTTCACCAGGTAAGCCAGTTGAGAACAAGTTTTCATTTACAACTGCAACCTGGCCAAGATAAAGCAAAGCAAAGCAGTGCAACACAAACACCAACACAGAGTTACACATGGAATAAACAAATGTACAGTTAACAACACAATAGAAAAGTCTATATACAGTGTGTGCAAAAGATGAGGGAGGTAAGGCAATAAATAGGCCGTAGTGGTGAAATAATTACAATTTAGCAAATAAACACTGGAGTGATAGATGTGCAGAAGATGAATGTGCAAGTAGAGATACTGGGGTGCAAAGGAGTAACAAAAAAATATTAATAAAATAAATAACAATATGGGGATGAGGTAGTTGGTGGGCTATTTACAAATGGGCTGATCTGTAAGCTGCTCTGATAGCTGATGCTTAGTGAGGGCGATATGAGTCCAGCTTCAGTGATTTTTGCAATTCGTTCCAGTCATTGGCAGCAGTGAACTGTAAGGAAAGGCGGCCAAACTAGGAATTGGCTTTGGGGATGACCAGTGAAATATACCTGCTGGAGCACATGCTACGGGTGGGTGCTGCTATGGTGACCAGTGAGCTGAGATAAGGCAGGGCTTTACCTAGCAAAGACTTATAGATGACCTGGAGCCAGTGGGTTTGGCGATGAATATGAAGCGAGGGCCAGCCAACGAGAGCATACAGGTAGCAGTGGTGGGTAGTATATGGGGCTTTTGTGACGAAACAGATGGCACTGTGAAAGACTGCATCCAATTTGCTGAGTAGAGTGTTGGAGGCTATTTTGTCAATGACATCGCCGAAGTCGAGGATCGGTAGGATAGTCAGTTTTACGCAGGTATGTTTGGCAGCATGAGTGAAGGATGCTTTGTTTGCGAAATAGGAAGCCGATTCTAGATTTAATTTTGTAGTACAGATATAGGGCATATATAACAGATATACGGCATGTAGGGCAGATATAGGGGCTCTATGGCAAATATAGGGGATGTAGGGCAGATAATACAGGGCTGAGATAGAGCAATTTGCTTTGGCAATGTAAACGTGTTTCCCATGCCAATAAAACCATTTGAATTTAATTTAGTTGAGAGAGAGAGAGAGAGAGAGGGGGAGAGGGAGAGAGAGAGAGAGCGAGACATTAAATGCTAACAGGAGGATAACGTCACTAGCTCCCAAATGTAGGCATGTTGGTCTGGAGAAAAAGGCTCGCAGCTCTGTTATCCGTGGTCACAGAGAGCGTGGGGGAGGAAGACACTTGGACCAAGGAGTCGTGTGGGTAGAAGAAACACACCGGCGTTATCCAAAAGGAAAACTTCTACCCCAAAGACAGCGGTTTTCCAAAAAATCTTTAGGCTAGTTTAATTTTTTATTGGAAAGCGAGCATATTGAACGCCGGACGTTTTGCACAACTTGGAAAACCTATTCGTAAGTAAGGGGAAGGATTTCTTCTCCATTTCAATACGCTTTTCGTCTATTCCTCCCCTTATATCTCTACACAGATTTCCTATTCACTTCGTTTCCCACTTTTCAAATTTCCAACAACGCTCAGCCTACTTTTGAGCTATGTTAATTTCATTGTAAATGTAGGCCTAATTACTTTCATTTGTCTGAGAGCTGCTGGTTCGGCGTTTTCCCCAGTCACTGAAGGGGAAACTCGTGGCAGGAAAGCCGACCAGAATGACGAATAGTTTGCCAGGCAACGTTGCACATTCTAGCATACTTTTCCATAATTTTTTTGCTGACACGAATACAATCAGCTGTTGCCGTTATCACGTTATTAATGTTAGTAATAGGTCTATGTATAATAGTTATTTTAGCAGAGCTTCTCTCCTGTCAAATGAACTGTCAAATTAATTATTGACACATCAGTAATATGACACAAAGGAAAGTCAATTGCCTTCACAATGAATGACATTTCATGAACAAAACACATTCGCCTATTTATATACAACTAACAGTGAACTCATAATGTAAACAAAGCAGACGTGGTTGTGACTGAGGCAGATGTAGCTGTTTTTCTCTCTGACCTAGTGAATGGACAGTTTGGCGGATCTCAAAATGGTCCAGAGGCAACTCCCTGAACTGTGATTTTGAATATCTAAACCTGCATTTAGACTGTTGACTGGTCAAACTGAATGACTAGCTCATGACAAACTGAGGAAGTCTAAAGATCTTTCCTAGAGGGGCTCATGAGATGGAAGTTTCTGACCTTATTCCCCCTTCCCCCACTTCAAACCAGCAACCTGAAAACAGATTCCACCTGTGTGTGTGCTCGTACACACTTGTGTAAACCTTAGTGTGCGAGAGCCCTGGGGAGTAAGAAATATTAGATTACCAACTAAGGTGAAGCTTTTGGACCCCTGTATTGTCAACCTTATTATAGTCAGGATATAGAGATTGTGTCACATAAAAAAAAACATCCCATATATGAGATCTCATTTATAGGCCAGCCTGACCCCCTCCCCTTTCCTTTGTTAGCCAGCCCATAACTCTGCAGGGGGAGTTGGCAGCCAATACAATTGTCTAAAGAATCCAAACTGAAATGCTGCATTGAAATACTGATTTGTATGAATAATGGATGTGGCAATGTGTTGAACGAGAATGCTTGTTCTTGTCCCAAGGCTCAAGCCATTGATGGAGTGTGTACTGTATAGCAATGGTCAGTAGGTAATCAAAGAGAACATTCACCTAAGAGAACAGTTCTAGTCCCGGTGTTAAGTTTGAATTCGCTGTGTTGCACTTTATTTTTCTTCTCTCTCCTTCCCGTCACTGTACTTGCATGAATACACAAAACACATTTAGAAAGGCAGGACCTTTAATGTGAATTGCTAAATATGCTGCCATTCATTGTCACATTATAGCCAACCGTGGATGCGTGGCAGTCTCTGGCTGCAGCACAGTCACTGTGTGGTCTCGATCTCAACTTGACACTTTCCTTCCTGGTATGTTTGTTTGACGCAATTTCTTTATCACCATCTTTAACGGGCACCCAGTTGTGGTTTAGAAGTTTAATGGCATCATTGAATGGGTGACTTTACAATATCTAAGAATAAAAATGACAGCCGTTGGACCACTGGCAGTGGCTAGAGCTGGAGGGCCGAGGCACATGGTGTCCCTCAGGGTTCCGTGTTTGGACCAATAAAAAACCCAGAATAAAACAGGGTTTTAATCATTACAGGCCTGCTGGAGAAGGCTGGAGAATGTTCCTCTGGTCTGCTCTGTTCAGCTCTGACCTCAAGAAAATGGGAAAATACAAGCATCCTACTGCTGGATGCCTTGGCAGGCTAGGAGTGCAGGCTAGGAGTACAGTCTAGGGGTGCAGACTAGGAGTGCAGACTAGGAGTGCAGACTAGGAGTGCAGACTAGGAGTGCAGGCTAGGAGTGCAGACTAGGAGTGCAGGCTAGGAGTGCAGACTAGGAGTGCAGGCTAGGAGTGCAGGCTAGGAGTGCAGGCTAGAAGTGCAGGCTAGGAGTGCAGGCTAGGAGTGCAGGCTAGGAGTGCAGACTAGGAGTGCAGGCTAGGAGTGCAGGCTAGGAGTGCAGACTAGGAGTGCAGGCTAGGAGTGCAGGCTAGGAGTGCAGGCTAGGAGTGCAGACTAGGAGTGCAGGCTAGGAGTGCAGGCTAGGAGTGCAGGCTAGGAGTGCAGGCTAGGAGTGCAGACTAGGAGTGCAGGCTAGGAGTGCAGGCTAGGAGTGCAGACTAGGAGTGCAGACTAGGAGTGCAGGCTAGGAGTGCAGACTAGGAGTGCAGGCTAGGAGTGCAGACTAGGAGTGCAGACTAGGAGTGCAGGCTAGGAGTGCAGGCTAGGAGTGCAGGCTAGGAGTGCAGACTAGGAGTGCAGGCTAGGAGTGCAGGCTAGGAGTGCAGACTAGGAGTGCAGACTAGGAGTGCAGGCTAGGAGTGCAGACTAGGAGTGCAGGCTAGGAGTGCAGGCTAGGAGTGCAGGCTAGGAGTGCAGGCTAGGAGTGCAGGCTAGGAGTGCAGACTAGGAGTGCAGGCTAGGAGTGCAGGCTAGGAGTGCAGGCTAGGAGTGCAGACTAGGAGTGCAGGCTAGGAGTGCAGGCTAGGAGTGCAGGCTAGGAGTGCAGGCTAGGAGTGCAGGCTAGGAGTGCAGGCTAGGAGTGCAGACTAGGAGTGCAGACTAGGAGTGCAGACTAGGAGTGCACGCTAGGAGTGCAGAAAAGTTATTTAATGTTTTTTTTAATGTTCTTCTTCCTTTGCCTAAACAGAATGGTAAATTATCAAAGAGTGGACAAAACTTACCAGCCTCTGCTGTTTTTTTCCCGGCCTGCTTGGTGCTGTGTGGGTGCAGTTGGCGATTCTTTTAACGTCACATAAAACCTCTTCGTCTTTGACTGGCAACCAGTTCATACAGACCACATAGTCTTCTCCATACAGACCACATAGTCTGCTCTCCAAACTTCAGCTTTTCTGCTCTTTGATGATATCGTCTGTGTGTGTGTGTCATTAGACCAGGCCCCTGACCTCACTTTATAGTTTTCGTCAATATGTTCCCCTTTGGCATGGCGACGCTTAAAGCAACTTTCAATTGGAGGGTTTGGTGCAGTGGTACACATACACACCTTCTCAAAGCCCACAGTGGTCGGGCCTTTTCCAAATATAAACATTTGCTATGATGAATATGTTAACATCAATATTTGGAGCGGGCTCTTAGCCGAAATCTGATCCCGTCTCTATCGGTGTGTGCGTGAAACCCGAGGCTGGACCACAGGCTTGGTGTGACAGGCCTGTAAAATTGGGTTATTAAATGGAGTCTGTGGGGTCAGGGGTCAGGCAGTAGTGTGGAGGCAAGGTCCAACATCTGGTGTCTGTTTGGCACCACAGGACCCCACTACCCACTACCAGAGGAGATAGTCCTGATAACAAGGCTGTTTGGTTTGTATCAGATTGCCTGAAGGGGAATTAAAAAGGAACCATTAATACTCCATACTCCATTTTTTTACTCCTATTTTACCACACCAGGGTTTCAAGTTTAAAGCTGGTGTTCTATAAGAGATGTCGTTACTCAAGCTGTAGAGAAGTTCTGGTTTTCAGTACTGGTCAGCCCCTTCAACCACTGTTTGCATTATACTGCTTCAAACTAAAGTGTTCCAGATGCAGGAGGGGGACAGTAACAAACATGATCATTTTCACTTTCACTGACTCACTGCTACATCTGTTTTTGACATCGTCATTGCCCCCCCCCCCCCCCTCTATATTCTTAGATTTTTGTGTGCGAGTTGGTCGGCTAGAAGTCTTTCAACAACAAACCCCAGGAAGTGCTCTAATCAATCCAACACGTGAAGTTAATCGTTTTCATCGTGTCTTGTTTACCGAAGATCCGCTAATTGTCAATGCAACCGCCATACTGCCTCTGAGGAGGGCTGCTTTGGAACACAGGCAGGCAGACCTACTGACTGACTCTAACTGGGTCACATTACGTTAGGACGTTTTCCGTCCCAGCCTCCCAAAAGGAGCAGTTGTGATTGAATTAAAAGCGTCTGTCTATCCGATGGCTTCATAGACCCACAGAGAGTTGGGAGGGTTGGGAGATGAGGTGGCCTACCTCATACAAGTGTCTCTGGAAAAGTCTCTCTCACTGTTATTCAGCAGCAGAGCAGAGTGGAAAAGGAGAGCAGTAGAATGGGAAGACTATTGTCCTCTCTCCTTATTTGTGTGTGTATGTGCATGCGTGTGCGTGTTTGCGTGTGAGTGTGTGTGTTTGTATGTGCATGCGTCTGCGTGTTTATGTGAGTGTATGTGCATGCGTGTGTGTGTATGTGCATGCGTGTGCGTGTTTGTGTGTGTATGCGTGTGTACAGTGTGAATGTGTTACAGTGGTGTTATGGCAGGCCAGTGCTATGTGAAAGGTCAAAGGAGTGGAAGCAGCTCAAGTGATGAAATGTTCTATGATGGCCTAGAGAAGATGAAGAGTTTCTCTATAGATTTCACAACCATCCTGCTCAGAGCCATGTTCACTTGATCATAGTAATGAAAATAACTGTGTCGATGAGTGAATGCCACATTCTTTCTCTGTCTCAGCCTCTCTCTCAATTCAATTCCATTCAAAGGGATGTATTGACATGGGAAACATGTGTTTACATTGCCTAAACAAGTGAAATAGACAATAAACAAAAGCGAAATAAACAATAAAAATTAACAGTAGACATTACACTCACAGAAGTTCCAAAGAATAGAGACATTTCAAATGTCATATTATGGGTATATACAGTGTTGTAAAGATGTGCAAATAGTTCAAGTACAAAAGGGGAAATAAATAAACATAAATATGGGTTGAATTTACAATGGTGTTTGTTTTTCACAGGTTGCCCTTTTCTTGGGGCAGCAGGTCACAAATCTTGCTGCTGGGATGGCACACAGGTATTTCCCTTCTCTCTCTCTCTCTTCTCTAGGGCAGTCATGCACACTGATAAGATTAGGCAGCGTCTGCGTTAATCACTCGCTTCTCCTCTCTTACTCTCGCTCCCTGAGTGTACTTTACTTTTCACTCTTTTGTCTGACAAAGTTTTCCTCCTCTCCTGCTGTCCTTTGGGTTCCGTGGCCCCCAGAGATGAGGCACTGCTGGGGGTACAACACTCCCGACCCCTTCCTGGCCCCTGCTGGCCCCCAGCCTGGTGCCTTTACTGGGAAACCAGCAGGGTGGTGCTCACACAATAGACAGACAGTAGCCTTTCTCAGCTGACCTATCATAGAATGTAGTTTCAGATTATTTGTTTGTATTTCCACTTGGTGTGGCAAAAACTGTGCGGCTATGTTATTTCTGCATGTAACATGCTCAGTGTATACAACTGGGAGTACTGTGGTCCACTTAAACTGGTTTCCTTATTGCCAATATGACTGTGACACTTAATAACAATGCAAATTCTTTCCTTTTAGAATGATCCTTTCAGCCATCCTTAGGTTGCCATGGTAGCAGATTTTCTGTCTGGGGTTTATGGGTATTGATTGGCTGGAACTCAAGTCTGGAACTCATACAGCCTAACAGCTGTATGCTAATGAGGAGAGAGATTACAGCCAATCAGCGACACCTGGCCCTCTGTGCCTGGCGGTAAAGAGATTATCATATAGTGTGTGTCTGATTATGAAAAATATGCTTTGTGTCGGGTTTTATACTGGTGTTGAAGATGACAGGCTACATGATTGTAGTTGTTAGTCAGACTTTGGGATATGAATGCTTTGTGTCGGGTTTTATACTGGTGTTGAAGATGACAGGCTACATGATTGTAGTTGTTAGTCAGACTTTGGGATATGAATGCTTTGTGTTGTCATTCGTTACTGGTTTATATCTGAAAGATGAAAAACCTCCTGCAGGGCCCAGGCCACATCACTCAGAATGACTGAACTGTCTCCCTCTTTTTAGGACCTGGCCTTCTCCATCTCCATGACTACCCTACCATAGTTTATCACCTGCAGCTAGGGCCTAGTGTCGATGTCATAGCGCTACAATCACAAACCAACTGCCATAACGGTCTCTCTGTCTCTCTCTCTCTCTCTCCCTCCCTCGGTCTCTCTCTCTCGGTCTCTCTCTCTCGGTCTCTCTCTCTCTGTCTCTCTCTCTCTCTCTCTCTCTCTCTCTCTCTCTCTCTCTCTCAAAAGACAGGCTGTCTTCTTCCAGTCTAGTGTTAGATGACTCATTCAAACTGAATAGTACTGAATAGTATTTGTATAGACTCCTGTCTATAAAAATGTTTATACAATCCATAAAATCACTACACCAGAGAGCATGATTTATCCACAGAGGATCATTAGCTTATTTTAATAAATCGTTTATCGTAGGCCAGCGATTGTAAGCCAGCACATAACCTACAACCCGGGAAGCACACAGTCGGGAAACGCACAGATTGTTGATTTGTGACTGTCAGTATAAAGTGTCTAAAATAGGCAACTCTAACCTGTCTTTAGTTAGGCTATGAAAATGTGCAACTACCAATAGGCTATTGAGCGAACAGTTGCCTATCTTATTGGCTCTATAGCAGAGAGCATTGGCTATATCCCTGTTGAGTTTACATATTCACTGTCTATCATTGGGTGAGTCCATGCTTCTGGAAAGTGTTTTTTAGGACAATCATTTCCTCCTCCAGCTAGATATGTCTCCTCTTGTCATAGGCCTTGATTTGATGGTTCCAATCGAGATACAGTTGTTTTTATTCAGCTCTGTTTGTCAGTGTCAGCAGATTAGCTTACTCTTGTCATTTTTGTGGTATTGAAGATTCTGATTTTGGCTTCAGTCGTGGAGAGTAAAGTGGGTTGAATTGCATGAAATGTCTTTATAAAAGGGCACATTTTTCTCAGCCTTTTCTAGCTGGGGCTGAGCTCTGGATATGTGCAAAGAAAAGCAGAATGGTCTTTTTTACGAACAGTGAGTCAGTAATATTATTAGCATAACTTATGACTATCCAATCTACTCATCACATTAGGAATAGTAGTCTATCTTACATAAGTCTGAACATTTGATACTTAATCATGAAGGTGATTATCTTTGTGATTTTTTGTTGTTGTTGTTGCTTTCCCTAATTTGAAACTCACACGCTGCCTTTGACTGTAACTTGCAAATGTCTCACGTCTCGTCCAACAGCTGCCCACCTCCTAGCAGGGCAGTTTAGTGTAAACTGAATTATCACGTTCAACCCAGCACTCCTCTGTATGAATTGTAATAGCAGAGCAATGTTTTTCAAACAGCTGAAATGTATAGACATTTTCCTAATATTTGAGACTTGTTTTATTGTTTTTAAATGAAATTGCAGTTGGTGACTTGCGCTATGACATCGGCACAAGGTCATAGCTGCAGGTGATAAACTATGGTAGGGTAGTCATGGAGACGGAGAAGGCCAGGTCCTAAACAGAGGGGGACAGTTCAGTCATTGTGAGTGAGTGGCCTGGGCCCTGCAGGAGGTTTTGTGTAGTTTCACATAGTAAGTATGGTTCTATTGATTTCCATTGATTATGTCTAATCAAACCAAATGGAAATTCTCATAGTGCAATAAAATAATCCCTGAGAGCTAGTGTTTAGAAAGTGTTTTTGAACAAGGCCCACTGTTTCCATTCATATTGACTGGAAACCTAAAGCCCTGATCTATGGTCTCTGTGTATAGGCCAGCGTAATGGTGTGTAAAATGTCTCTCTCTGTGTATAGGCCAGGGTAATGGTGTGTAGCAGGTCTCTGTATTTAGGCCAGGGTAATGGTGTGTATCATCTCTTTCTGTATATAGGCCAGAGTAATGGTGTGCACCATGTCTCTCTCTGTGTATAGGCCAGGGTAATGGTGTGGAGCAGGTCTCTCTGTATATAGGCCAGGGTAATGGTGTGTATCATCTCTCTCTGTGTATAGGCCAGGGTAATGGTGTGTAGGCCAGGGTCTCTCTGTGTATAGGCCAGGGTAATGGTGTGTATCATCTCTCTCTGTGTATAGGCCAGGGTAATGGTGTGTATCATCTCTCTCTGTGTATAGGCCAGGGTAATGGTGTGTAGGCCAGGGTCTCTCTGTGTATAGCCCAGGGTAATGGTGTGTAGCATGCTCTCTCTGTGTATAAGGCCAGGGTAAAAGTGTGCATCAGGTCTCTCTGTGTGTAGGCCAGGGTAATGGTGTGTACCAGGCCTCGCTGTAAATAGGCCAGTTTAATGGGGTGTATCAGGCTCTTTCTGTGTGTAGGCCAGGGTAATGGTGTGTACCAGGCCTCTCTGTATATAGGCCAGTGTAATGGGGTTTATCAGGCTCTCTCTGTGTATAGGCCATAGTAATGGTGTGTACCAGGCCCTCTCTGTGTAATGTATGTAATGTATGGGGTTATCTTAATGGTGTGTGCAGCGGTGAATGGATTTGTAGTTGAGAGAAAGAGTCTCCAGGGTTGGCTGCTGCTCCTGCTGCTGCAGGTGACTGGAGAGCACTCACACTGGACCGGACAGGGGCGAGATATAGCGTTGTAATACCAGAGGACTAGAGACACACACATACACACGTACACTTACATGCACTCACACATGACCATGCCTAATATGATTCACAAAAATTTGAAGCTTGTTTTTATTGTCTCTAATTCTTCATGTCAGACTGCCCAAGGACAAACTGGGAGATTTTAAGAGACAGACGATGCTGCACAGACAGAGACAGATGCAGTCTGATTGTTAGCAATGGCCATAAGCCTAGTTAAACCCACATAAAACACCACTGTGTCCCAAGGCCCCTAGAACTCATATCCCTCTCAGTCTCATATTAATACAGGACTAATTTAACTTAGTTGGAATTTGCCAAAGCAGTTATCTCACCACCACACTGCCTCTCCTCTCCTAATCGGCAGATGTATCCTGTTTGATGAAATCTCAGGTGTTGTACGGGCAGCCGGACACTGACACACTTTCAGTAAGTAAACAAACACTGAAAGAACTGACACAGTTTCAGCTTCACCTCCAGCTCACCTCCCTCTTCCATTGTCTTTAAACCTGGTCTACTTATGTCAGGGAGGCTTCTTGGGAGGCTACATTAGTTCAGTGGGCCTGCCTGTTGGCTGGCTCAAGGATATACTATATGACCAAAAGTATGTGGACACCTGTTTGTCAAATATTTCATTCCACAATCAATCATGTGCATTAATATGGAGTTAGTACCCCTTTTGCTGCTATAACAACCTCGAAGGCTTTCCACTAGATGTTGGAACATTGGTGCAGGGACTTGCTTCCATTCAGCCACAAGAGCATTAGTGAGGTTGGGCACTGATATTAGTCCTGGCTCGCAGTCGGTGTTCCAGTTCATCTCAAAGGTGTCCGTTGGGGTCTGGGCTCTGGGCAGGCCAGTCGATTTCCTTCACACTGATCTCGACAAACAATTTCTGTATCGACTTCGCTTTGTGCACGGGGGCATTGTCATGCTGAAACAGGAAGGGGTCTTCCGCAAACTGTTGCCACAAAGTTGGAAGCACAGAACGGTCTAGAATGTCATTGTATGCTGTAGTGTTAAGATTTCCCTTCACTGGAACTAAGGGGCCTAGCCCAAACCATGACAAACAGCCCCAGACCATTATTCCTCCTCCACTAAACTTTACAGTTGGCACTATGTATTCGGGCAGGTAGCGTTCTCCGGCATCCGCCAAACCCAGATTTGTCCATTGAACTGCCACATGGTGAAGCGTGATTCATCACTCCAGAGAACGCGCTTCCTCTGCTCCAAAGTCCAATGGCCGTGAGCTGTACACCACTCCAGCCTACGCTTGGCAATGCGCACGGTGATCTTAGACTTGCGTGCGGCTGCTCGGCAAATGGAAACCCATTTCATGAAGCTCCCAATGAACAGTTCTTGTTGGAACCGAGGACAGACTATTTTTACGAGCTATGCGCTTCAGCACTCGGCGGTCCCGTTCTGTGAGCTTGTGTGGCCTACCACTTTGCGGCTGAGCCGTTGTTGCTCCTAGACATTTCCACTTCACAATAATAGAACTGACAGTTTACCAGGGCAGCTCTAGCAGGGAAGACATTTGGCAAACTGCCTTGTTGGAAAGGTGACATCCTATGACCACGTTGAATGTCACTGAGCTCTTCAGTACGGGCCATTCCACTTCCAATGTTTGTCTATGGAGATTACATGGCTGTGTGCCAGATTTTATACACCTCTCAGCAACGGGTGTGGCTGAAATAGCCAAATCAACTAATTTGAAGGGGTGTCCACATACTTTTGGTGATGTAGTGTATCTGCAACCTCAGACTGTGTGTGCATGCTGCTATCTGCAGCCATCAGACGTGCTTACATATTGCCTCAGGTAAATGAGTGCTGCTGTTCCCTGTCTGAGTAAGGAGGACTATCTCTGTCTTGTTATCTCTCTGTCTGGTTCTCATCGCCTCTTCTCTTACCAAGGGCTTTTACACAGGCTTCTTCACAATGCTTGCTGCTTGCATATGGTTGCCTCTTCCTCAAGGAGGCTGGTCTTGAGACGGGGTGTTTGTTTGTGTAGGGTTACCTTTAGAGACAGAAGACTCATGTGCTTGTATGCTGCAGTTATCCAGGCTGATTGCAGAAGATAAGGGATGTGTGTTTGCTGTCATTAGAGAAAGTGAAAGAAGATTGAGGGAGGATAGAGAAAGAATAGAGAGAAGCATGAGAAGGAGAGAGGAAGAATAAAGAGAGAGAGAAAGCAGCGAGTGAAAGTAGAGAGGGAAAGGAAGAAGGTAGAGGGGCTTAAAAATGCAGAGAGGTAGTGAAAGAGGGGTGGGAGAGGGAGGGAGGGAGATGCTTTGTTTCACAATTATCCTGCACAGCCCAGGGGCGGCAGTGAAGGTCAGACATCTGTGATCCATCTCCCAGAGTTCCCAGTCTGGAACCCTACACTCTGGCGCGCTCACCCTCCTCCCTCCACTCTCTCTCGTCTTTTCTCTCTCAGCCTCCACCCTCCACCTGCCCTCGCCTTTTCTCTCTCAGCCTCCACCCTCCACCTGCCCTCGCCTTTTCTCTCTCAGCCTCCATCCTCCACCTGCCCTCGCCTTTTCTCTCTCAGCCTCCATCCTCCAACTGCCCTCGCCTTTTCTCTCTCAGCCTCCTCCCTCCACCTGCCCTTGCCTTTTCTCTCTCACCCTCCTCCCTCCACTCTCTCTCGTCTTTTCTCTCTCAGCCTCCACCCTCCACCTGCCCTCGCCTTTTCTCTCTCAGCCTCCTCCCTCCACTCTCTCTCGTCTTTTCTCTCTCAGCCTCCACCCTCCACCTGCCCTCGCCTTTTCTCTCTCACCCTCCTCCCTCCACTCTCTCTCGTCTTTTCTCTCTCAGCCTCCACCATCCACCTGCCCTCGCCTTTTCTCTCTCAGCCTCCACCCTCCACCTGCCCTCGCCTTTTCTCTCTCAGCTTCCACCCTCCACCTGCCCTCACCTTTTCTCTCTCAGCCTCCTCCCCTCCCCCTGCCCTCGCCTTTTCTCTCTCACCCTCCTCCCTCCACTCTCTCTTGTCTTTTCTCTCTCACCCTCCACCTGCCCTCGCCTTTTCTCTCTCAGCCTCCACCCTCCACCTGCCCTCACCTTTTCTCTCTCAGCCTCCACCATCCACCTGCCCTCGCCTTTTCTCTCTCAGCCTCCACCCTCCACCTGCCCTTGCCTTTTCTCTCTCAGCCTCCTCCCCTCCCCCACACTCGCCTTTTCTCTGTCTCTTCTATCCACCCGCCCTTGCCTTTTCTCTATCCCCCGTCCTCCCTCACCCTCCACCCGCCCTCACCTTTTTCTCTCGCTCACTCTCCCTTCTCCCTCTCCTTCTCGTCTGGCTCTGTCTCTCTATCTCCCTCAGCCCTCCTTTTATCTCTCCCTCTTCCTCTCTTCCAGGCCTCTCCATCTCTCTGCTTTCTGCTTTCTGACATCATCCCTCTAGTCTCTAGGGGTTTGTAAAGAAAGGGTTTTAGTGGCAGGCAGTTAGCTGTCGTCCCTCTCTGTAAACACTGTGTGATCTTCTGCTCTGTAGGCAGACATTACAGGCTCCATTATAGCCTTGTTATTGTAAAGTCATCAGATTCCTGGAGGAAAATGGCCTGTGTTACTGAAGGGGGAGGCTAGGAGTGACTTCTATACTGCTGAGAAGTATTGAATACCTCAGTACAATAGAAACTGATCACAGTCAATACTCAGGAAGAACAGAAATAGGATTGGTCTGAACCAGGAAGGAAGAGAGGAAGGAGGACATGTTTCTGGTCCAAAAGTGGATGTCTTCTCCTGGCCGAGTTCCAGTCCAGGAGTATTAACCTCCCATCCCTTGTTACCAGACTGTTATTAGCCGTGTGTATGTGTGTCTGTGTCTGTGTGTGACCTACATATCTCCTCTGTCTCCATGCTAAGTCTGTCAGAGAACACAGTAGTCTCTCTCTGACTCCCAGGCATCATAGATCTATCTTAAGTCTGTCTGAAAACAGACATCATGAAGTTATTATGAATCACCCCATTCCCACATTCACAGCACTCTTTAAATCAGCAGGCCAAATGTCTTCACCAGTGTGTGTGTGTGTGTGTGTGTGTGTGTGTGTGTGTGTGTGTGTGTGTGTGTGTGTGTGTGTGTGTGTGTGTGTGTGTGTGTGTGTGTGTGTGTGTGTGTGTGTGTGTGTGTGTGTGTGTGTGTGTGTGTCTTTGCGTACCTCTGCTGTTGTATTTTGCTCTGTTCTCCTGTCTTGGCTGCATGCAGTCAGGAAACTCAGCTCATTCTCTCAGTTGGAACAATTAAGTCAACACAGCAGCACACTGACCAGAAGCCCCCAGTCATTGAGGTCATAATTATCTTCTCTTGCACTGGCCAGTAGAGTAGTGTACTGCTGGAAGATGCTGTGTCTTTGTTACAGATGTGTTTCTGTTCAGGTATTTTACATCAGGCAGTACAGATGTAGGATCTTAATTTGATCACTCTTTTGTTGCTGAGAATTTCCCACGAAACAGGAAAATCGAACTTGTAGTGTATTCAAGGTTTAAAAAGGCTTTTAAAGTTTGTAAATTCTGCTTTAAAATGTCAGACTTGATTTGCCGTAACTAAATCTGTCTCAACCGGTATCCTTATCAGTCAGGAGAGGCCTTGATGTTAGGGAGTCAATCCACTACATAATTGCTCTTCTCATACCCAGAGAACACTTCTTTCTATTCTAAGAAATTATGATATCCAACATCTTAAGAAAATATAATGATATAAAACATAAGAGAATAAAAGGATATAAAACATCTTTATACAATATAATGATATAAAACATCTTAAGATATAAGGCAGTGTTATAGGACAGTTATTTTTTTAAACATACTAAAACATGCTCGAGTCAATTAGTCAGTTTCCAACAAACCCCTACAAAAAATGTCCATTAATGATAATCCACATAATAATTCACATTTCCTGTTGTTGCAGGATTATTTTCCTGCTGTAGCAAGCTGGTTCCAAATGAACATCCTACATTTGTAGCTGGCCGAGCAGACAGACAGAGTGACAGGTCCTCATTGTTAGGTTGATGCTTTCCAGCCATCTGTGCTGCTCCACAGCCTCTACTCTACTCAGCTATTAAAGTAATCACTGCAAGTTGACGTCATCTGTCTCTGTGTGAGTTCGTTGGTGGTCTGCGCGCAATACACACACACACACGGACAGACACACAATATACACACGCACACATACTGCACATGCCAGCCAGCTACACACACAAGTACAGTGCACGAATGCACGCATATGTACAACTTACACACATACAACGTACACACACCTCAATAAAGACAGAGAGGAAATGAGAGAGTGTGTGTAATCATTGAGTTGTACGCATTGCCTAAGGGTGGTTTTGCACACCTTGTATTTTAACGTTACAGCTGGTGTCCTGTCTAAATGGCCAAAGTTACAAAGCAGTGAAGTGAAGGCGTGAGTGTCATCAGGAGAACTAGGTTTATTTTGCAGAGGCAACTAAGTTCTCTTGGATGTGATGATGGCATTATAAAGGGACAGAGTTCTATCTCCCTCTCACAACCGGTTTGTTCCTCTGTTTTTGCTGCTCGGTTGAGACTGTGACTTAGTGACAGTATAGGTGGCAGGTAGACTAGCGGTTAGAGAGGTGAGCCAGCAACTGGAGTGTTGCCAGTTCGAATCCTGGGTCCGACTGGAAAATTCTGTTGGCAAAGGTCGCTGGTATCAAATCCCAGATGTCATTGCCTGCTGTTGTGTCCCTGAGCAAGGCAGTTAACCCCCCACAACAGCTCCCCGGGTGCCCAGTGTGGCAGCCCCCTGCACCTCTCCCTTAATGTATGTGTGTCTTTTGGAGGGGTTTGGTTAAAAGCGGAAATCAAATTTCGGTTGGACCCTGTGTGCAATTGTCCAGTAATATTAAGTATATGTTTTCCTGTAGAGCAGTCCTAATATAAAGCACACATCCTGAGGTAGGAGCAAAGAGTGATATAGCCTCAGTCCCACTTTCTCTCTCTCTCTCTCTCTCTCTCTCTCTCTCTCACTGAGGCAGCTGGATAGCTCTGATACGAAAACGGACACTGCAGCCGCACCACAAACCCAAAGGTTTTTCCTTTTCCTCTGATTGTCTCTTTGAAGAGCTCCTGGAAAGGCATTAAACGTTTCTGGTCTTCTGCTGGTCTCCAAACAAAATGTGTGTAAAAAAGCTGACCTGCAGAGTGGAAACAAAACAGAACAGAACTGACCAGGGATAGCTTTAGTTATTATTCTGTAGAAATATAATTGGTTGTGTTTGTCGTCTCTGCATTTTTCTTATATACAGTGTATACCTGTCTGTGCTTGTGTGTGGAAGTGTGGCTTATCATGCTAACTTACTGTGACTGTCCCATCAATGTCTGTAGGTGTTTCTCATAGAGTGGAGTCAAATCAAACTTTATTTAAAGAGCATTTCACAAATATCGCAAATAGCAACACATTTTTCACAACTCCTAAAGGTTTCATGTGTTAAAGGGATACTTCTGAATTTTGGCAATGAGGCCATTTGTCTACTTCCTCAGAGTTAAATGAACTCGTGGATACCATTTGTGACTGGAACATGTGAACTTTCATGTGCCTAAATAACAAACTTGTATGCCATCTGTAAATATGAATAAAATGACGAGCCTTGTTGGTTTAGCCACGGAAAAAGACAACCTTCCCACTAGCCATGATAATGGATGGGCTGAGATAATGGATGGGCTGGATATGCCGAGAGATGAGTTCGGATTGGGCTGCCAAGTAGCACACTTCTGTCTGTAACATGAGCTGGTCAGTATATGTAGATAATCCTTAATATATAATATATCACATAGTAGAACTGCAAAAGTGTTGCTCTCCACTTTCTGGAGAACCGAAGGCAACCATGGAATCCGTGACAGAGAGTGATATTAGCTAGCTGGCTCACTAGATAACATTACGTGTATGATCTGTGTTGTAATATTATTCATATCTCAGAGCCGTTTGCATTGCTAGTTATAGCCTAATGTTAGCTAGCTAGCTAACATTGAACCTGGCTGGTTTGCTACCAGCAGATTCATGCAGGGTAGTAACGTTATGAGTTGGGATTATTGTTCATTGTTTAGCTAGCTAGCTACATGTCTAAATAAAAGACTCCACTATGCAAGTAACCATTTCACTGTACCGTTTACACCTTCTGTATCCTGTGCATGTGACAAATAAACTTAGATTTTATTTGATATAGTGTGTGTTTACCAGAGACGGTAATGTGAAGAACAACATGACCTGCACCAAAGTCAAATCGGGATATAATGTTGGCTCGCCATTAACTTGTAAATAAGGATCTTGGTGTGAGTTTATTTTCCTGTAATAATGAATAAAAATGTGTTACAGTTAAGACCTTGTCAGCTATATGATATGGGCATTATTTGAACTGGCTAGCCAGATAACTTAACATTTTTCAAAAAGTGTTTGATTTCGGGCGACAATAGAATGGTCATGATGCCACTGCGACAACTGTCGATAGACGTAGTATAAACCAGCCTTTAGTCTTGACATTTTTGGTGGTTTAGTACATTGCCTCACATGTGAATCCTTAAAGAGATGGGCGGGGCTAAGGATTAAGTGGGTGTGAACAATGCTGAATGGGTGTAGACAAAGAAGAGCTCTCCAGTGGGTGTAGAATTACATTCCCATTGTTCCTCAACTGTAGTGTATGATATACCTTTTTCTACCTCTGAGTCTCTACTTTTCCAATATGAAAGAAGTTAGAGCAGGTTCGCGAGCCAATGCTAACTAACGTTAACGCAATGACTGCTAGCAGATACCCATAGACTTCCAGTTATTACGATAAGTAGATAAACATTCTTTACAGTTTATGTGAAGTACCTGTCAAAAGTTTGGACATTTCTACTCATTCCAGCATTTTTCTTTATTTTTACATTGTAGAATAATAGAGAAGACATCAAAACTATGAAATCAGAGAGAGAGAGAGAGAGAGAGAGAGAGAGAGTTGTCATTCAAAAATGTGGCTCTCTGTCTTTCCCCTTCTCCAATCTACATCTTGATCCCTTACTTTGTCTCCCTACCTCCTTCTTTCAGGCCCTTCTCTTTCTCTTGCTCTCTCACCCCTTGGTCTATCAAACACACACACAGCCCAGTGAGGGTAGTCTGTGGTGTGGCGTGTGTGAATTAGTGCTGACCTTGGCTTCCATCATCCAGCCATTCAGTCACAGCTTGAGAAACGTTTAGGGCCAGAGAGTTCCCCAGTCGCCCCCCCCAACCCCTCTCCCTTCACTTCACTTCCCCAAACCCCCCACCCCTTAGTAGACATATATAGGAAATCCCAAATGACACCTTATTTCCAGTTCTATATTATAGTGCACTACATTTGAACAGTTCACTATACAGGGAATAGGGTGTCATTTGAGAAACAGTCACACACTTCTATGGACCACTATCAGGAGAGAAATAGTGTAAGATATGAGTCAGCTTGTAGTGACTGGGTAACTGGGGTTGGAATAGTGGAGAAACCGCCCTAGAACAGGGTTATTTAATGTAACTTGTGTGTTCAGCTCTGTCATTGGAAAATATTCAGAATGAATCTAGAATCTACATTGTTAGGGATCAACTGAGGTCTAATAATGTCTGAAATGACACAGGCACACTAGAGCTGACCCAATTTAGTCGACTGGTCGATTGTTTGTTGATAGGCTGTTGGTTGACCAAGATTTCTTTAGTCGAGCAGTCGCAAAATATGAGATTATTTTAATAAAAATCATGGTGTACAAGACAACTAACTGATTCACACCTGTCTGAGTGGATGGAACCATTGTTGAGGCTGTGGGGATGGCACAGTCCATCAGTCGAAGACAGTTGTCTTGTACACCGTGATTTTTATAGAAAATACAAATGTTTTGCTACTGCTCTACTAAAGAAATCTCGGTCGTCCAACAGCCTATCGACCAAACAATCAGTGCTACTGAAATAGATATTCCATTAAAAATCAGCCGTTTCCAGCTACAAACGTAATTTACAACATTAACAATGTCTACACTGTATTTCTGATCAATTTGATGTTATTTTAATGGACAAAAAATGTGCTTTTCTTTCAAAAACAAGGACATTTCTAAGTGACCCCAAACTTTTCAATAGTTGTGTATATCTACATAAATAAGACAGATCCTGCTTCTGTTCTCTGTTTTAGTGTTTGTTTAATAGCCTACTGATTCTGTTCTCTGTTTTAGTGTTTGTTTAATAGCCTACTGATTCTGTTCACTGTTTTAGTGTTTGTTTAATAGCCTACTGATTCTGTTCACTGTTTTAGTGTTTTTTTAATAGCCTACTGATTCAGTTCTCTGTTTTAGTGTTTGTTTAATAGCCTACTGATTCAGTTCTGTTTTAGTGTTTGTTTAATAGCCTACTGATTCTGTTCTCTGTTTTAGTGTTTGTTTAATAGCCTACTGATTCAGTTCTGTTTTAGTGTTTGTTTAATAGCCTACTGATTCTGTTCTCTGTTTTAGTGTTTGTTTAATAGCCTACTGATTCAGTTCTCTGTTTTAGTGTTTGTTTAATAGCCTACTGATTCAGTTCTCTGTTTTAGTGTTTGTTTAATAGCCTACTGATTCAGTTCTCTGTTTTAGTGTTTGTTTAATAGCCTACTGATTCAGTTCTCTGTTTTAGTGTTTGTTTAATAGCCTACTGATTCAGTTCTGTTTTAGTGTTTGTTTAATAGCCTACTGATTCTGTTCTGTTTTAGTGTTTGTTTAATAGCCTACTGATTCTGTTCTGTTTTAGTGTTTGTTTAATAGCCTACTGATTCTGTGAGCACCAACCCTCATGCAACAATTTCACAAATTCGTCTGTTTTCAATCTTTTCTATGTTGTAATAAAGGCATTACGCTTTTTTTTCTCGTTTGACCAGCCTCTCTGGTATTATTTATAATTTATTTAGTGTTTACACTGTTCCAAATGTTCAGAAAAATTCTAATAATAATAATAACCCTCCTTTTTCCTTGATCTCCTTCTTATTGTTATTATTATTATTATCATCATGAATAATAGGTCATTTCATTATCATTAGTAGGCTTAGTATAGCAGCCTTGTATAACCACCATCGAGCACCATCGAGCTCTCCCTCGCTAGCGCTCCAGGGCGCCAGGCAGCCCTGCATTACGCACACCTGCTTCCCTTGTCACACCCATCAGCGATTCATTGCACTCACCTGGACTCAATCACCTTTATTATTTCCTTCCCTATATCTGTCTGTTCCCCAGCTCTGTTCCCTGCTTCTGCATTAATTGTCGTATGTCGTTGTGTTACCCGTGTGCTGACGCTGTTCCTGTCTTGTTCCATGTCCGTTCCTTATTAAATGCTGACTCCCCGTACCTGCTTCTCTACTCCAGCATTGGTTCTCACAGAATGATGGCTTTTCGGTTGGTGGTGACGTCAGGTCTGGGGGCCGCCGCCGATGGAACCTGGGGGTGCCTTAGTTGGCTTCCACACCCTAGCTGGCTCGAGAAATTCCTTGCCCCGGTTGGCTCGGCAGGCGCCCATCCCACATCAGGCCTTTGCTGTATCGTCAGGGTTTTACCGCTCAGCCGGCTCGCCAGGCGTCTACGCCTCAGCCGTCTTATCAGGCTCCCACATCCCAGCGGGATCATCAGGCTGTCACGCCTCAACCGGATCGTCAGGCTCCCACGCCTCAGCCAGTTCACCAGGTTCCTATGCCTCTGCTGGTTCGTCGGGCTTCTACACCCCAGCCAGTTGGTCCAGCGCACATGCCTCGGCCGGCCCATCAGGCTAGTCCAGGTGAGAAGCCGGGTGGCGCCCCTAGAGGGGGGGTACTGTCACGCCTGATCCCGCTCTCCCTCCCTGGTGCTTGTTGGCGCCAGGCTGCCCTGCATTACGCACTCCTGCCACCATCATTACGCAAACCTGCTTCCCTCGTCACGCACATCAGCGGTTCATTGCACTCACCTGGACTCAATCACCTGTGTTATTTCCTTCCCTATATCTGTCTGTTCCCTAGCTCTGTTCCCCACTTTGGCATTCATTGTCGTATGTCGTTGTGTTACCCGTGTGCTGACGCTGTTCCTGTCTTGTTCCATGTCTGTTCCTTATTACATGTTGACTCCCCGTACCTGCTTCTCTACTCCAGCGTCGGTCTTTACAGTTTTATCACAAAAACGGATAGCAACCTCCGACCGGTGAAGTCCACAAAGCATATTGCATGTAACAGAGAGTTACATGACCTACAGCATGTTCAAGTAAGTTAATGTTTCCAACATCTTTGGACCACTAAATAACTATTGATTTAGAACAACAGTGAGTTAACCTCAAGTTACAAAGAAAACGTGAGCTGCCTCCACTATTTCAGCACCATGTCAACTTCAACATCATCAAATCATCTCTGCTTTAGTCTATTACATCTCTGCTTTAGTCTATTACAGCGACAACTAAAAGAGATCACAAACAATTTAGTCCAACCAACATAATGTAAATATGATGTGGCTGTCCATGATTCTGATTTATGTGTGTGTGTGTGCTTGCATGTGTGCGCGTGTTCGTGCAAGTAGAAAAACATGTTGACTCACCCTACTTGTAGAGAAACACCAATGGCATCCTCCTCTCTTCCACGTTGACTAAATGGTCTATCCCTCTGTCATACAGTACACACTTTTATTTTTTGTTGTCCTAGGCTACCTGGCTAAAATGCTTGCTCGCAAGCCTAACTTCATGGGCAATGATAGCTAGTTAACATTATCCTTCTACATCTAGCTACATACTGAACTTCCATCCTTTCAGGCCAGGGGCACAACATATTAATTAATGGTTCGATCAGCATCGATGTTGTAATCATTGGCCAGCACAGAGAATTAAGTTAAACCACAAGTCCAAATCCCTATCTCCATCGATGGCTAATTTAGGAAAGGACCAATTTTAGCTAGCTAGCCACTGGAGGATAACAACACAATGAGATACAACAATTCAAGTCATTTCAGTCAATGACGTATGCTCTCAATGCAATTTGTCAAGGGAAGCCAAATCCAGTCTGGCTTCCCTTGACACTTTATTTTGGTGCACTAGGACCATTCACAGTTGAGCGTGCTCAGTTTAGCTCAACGCTGATTGGCAAATGTTTTATACTTTTTTGTGAAGGCCAAAATGGCCAAAATGCTCGCTAGCTTCCCTTGCGTTCAATGCTACGGCGTCAACAATGTCATTCTTCTTTGTACCAGACAGCATCAGATAGATGGTCTACACGTAGAGAGACAGAGGGGCGCTGTTTCGCTCACTCGGACGCTTTCTCAGGTGAGATACATTCAGCCTCTTGGGAATTGAAGGAAAATGATGAAACACAAGAGACAACACATTTTTATTACATGTTTCTTTTTTTTTTTTATCTTGAAAAAAAAATTGGGGGAAGCCTGGCTTCCATGAATATACACCACTGATGCCGTAAACTTACTTAGGCCTATATTTCAATACTTATATAGGCTACTGTAACAATCAATCATTTATTTGTTCATGTCATCACTCAGCATAGGAGTCATTCATGATGTGAAATGCAATCAAGCATTTTAGTTTTAAAATAAAATAAAGCGAACATTAAAGCGAACAATTTCATAAGTGAAATTGCATTCACTTATGAATGTGACTTAATCTTTGCTGTAAAAAAGGCTTTACAAAAAAAAGTACCCATATCATTTATTTAGTGTTGTTTACATTGTTCAAAATGGTCAGAACAATTATATTGTAATCTAACAGCACCTGTTTGGCACACATACAGTGCATTCGGGAAAATATTCAGACCCCTTGACTTTTTGTTACGTTACAAAATTATTCTAAAATGGATTAAATACAAAAAAATCCTTATCAAAATACACACAATACTCTATAATGCCAAAGCAATACAGGTTTTTAGATTTTTTTGGAAATGTAATAAAACAAAAAATCTGAAATACATTATTTACATAATATTCAGACCCTTTGCAAAAGACTCTAAATTGAGTTCAGGTGCATCCTGTTTCCGTTGATCATCCTTTAGATGTTTCTACAACTTGATTGGTGTCCACCTGTGGTAAATTCAATTGATTAGACATTATTTGGAAAGGCACACACCTGTCTATATAAGGTCCCACAGTTGATAGTCCATGTCAGAGCAAAAACCAAGCCATGAGATCGAAGGAATTGTCCGTAGCGCTCCGAGACAGAATTGTGTCGAGGCACAGATCTGGGGAAGGGTACCAAGAAACGTCTGACGCATTCAAGGTCCCCAGTGGCCTCTATTATTCTTAAATGAAGAAGTTTGGAACCACCAAGACTTCCTAGAGCTGGCCGCCCGGCCAAACTGAGCGATCGGGGGAGAAGGGCCTTGGTCAGGGAGATGACCAATAACCCTATAGTCACTCTGACAGAGCTCCAACGATCCTCTGTGGAGATGGGAGAACCTTCCAGAAGGACAACCATCTCTGCAGCACTCCACCAATCAGGCCTTTATGGTAGAGTGGCCAGACGGAAGCCACTCCTCAGTAAAAGGCACATGACAGCCCACTTGGAGTTCACCAAAAGGTACCTAAAGGACGCAGACCATGAGAAACAAGATTCTCTGGTTTGATGAAACCAAGATTCAACTCTTTTGTCTGAATGCCAAGCGTCATGTCTGGAGGAAACCTAGCACCATCTCTATGGTGAAGCATGGTGGTGGCAGCATCATGCTGTGGAAATGTTTTTCAGCGGCAGGGACTGGGAGACTATTCAGAATCGAGGGAAGATGAACAGAGCAAAATACAGAGATCCTAGATGAAAACCTACTCCAGAGCACTTTATTTATGTATTTATTTATCTGTTATTTTACCAGGTAAGTTGACTGAGAACATGTTCTCATTTGCAGCAATGACCTGGGGAATAGTTACAGGGGAGAGGAGGGGGATTAATGAGCCAATTGTTAACTGGGGATTATGATTGTGACCGTGGTGGTTTGAGGGCCAGATTGGGAATTTAGCCAGGACACCGGGGTTAACACCCCTACTCTTACGATAAGTGCCATGGGATCTTTAATGGCCTCAGTCAGGACACCCGTTTAACGTCCCATCCCAAAGATGGCACCCTACACAGGGCATTGTCCCCAACCACTTCTAGCAGCATCTGGTCTCCCATCCAGGAACTGAGCAGGACCAACCCTGCTTAGCTTCAGAAGCAAGCCAGCAGTGGTATGCAGGGTGGTATGCTGCTGGCATACTTAGGACCTCAGACTGGGGCGAAGGTTCACCTTCCAACGACCCTAATCACACATCCAAGACAACTCAGGAGTGACTTCGGGACAAGTCACTGAATGTCCTTGAGTGGCCCAGCCAGAGCCCGGACTTGAACCCAATTGATCATCTCTGGAGAGACCTGAATATAGCTGTGCGGCAATGCTCCCCATCCAACCTGACAGAGCTTGAGAGGATCTGCAGAGGACAATGGAAGAAACTCCCCAAATACAGGTTTGACAAGCTCGTAGCATCATACCCAAGAAGACTGGAGGCTGTAATCGCTGCCTAAGGTGCTTCAACAAAGTACTGAGTAAAGGGTCCGAATGCTTATGTAAATGTGATATTTTAGTTTTTAATATTTTACAAATTTGCAAAAATGTATTAACATGTGTTTTTGCTTTGTAATTATGCTGTATTGTGTGTAGATTGATGAGGGGAAAAAAGCAATTTTAGAATAATACGTAACACAATATGGAAAAAGTAAAGGGGTCTGAATACTTTCCGAATGCACTGTAATATGCATGTAGCACTTGCTCCATACCTTCTTTGTCTTGATCTCCAGTAATTTATTCCACACATCTGTCTATGGGTGGAGGTGGTGTCAGTAGGGTTGTTGAAGGACTGATGAGGATTGGCTAGGAAACTGACTGACCTTACTTTGCTTCAGTAAATCTGAGTTTAAGGGGTACATTGCACTTTATTTTCAAACTGAAAATGGTGAGAGGGTCCTCTCTGTAATTTTGATAACCCAGAGGGAAAGGAGATCTGATTGGCTGAGAGCTGTTGGTCAGCAGCTGGATCACAAAAATTAACTATAAAAAAAACATTTATTTGTGAGCTGTTCCTTTTCCTCAGGAAGATGAGATCATGATATACTATAGCCAGTGAGACATTTATTGCAGGCTATTGATTATTGAACTGCCTATTAAGTAGAGTGATCTTCCATTCTATAGCTGATGAACGAATACAGAAGTGATCTCTTAAGTCAGATGTTAGGCAGAGGTTGTTGAACCAGTCCTTAGAGATTGGAGGAAGCTATTAATGCAGCTAGCTATTCATCCCCTTGTTTCGCCACCAACCTGAAAAAGAAAACAGAAACACTGTGTTAGTGAAGATATACATCTCCCTGGATTTCTTTATGATTTTTTACTCTGTGCATCTGGAACTAGGGTGTGTGAACAACCTAAAAGTGCAGAGCAACCCTTGAAGCAACCCCCAAGGATTCCTCCTTCTAATCTAGTCCTTCTCCCCAGAACAGTAGAGCTAACGCTGAGAACACACACAGTCTACAAACTTCCCGTGCATAACCCTACGCTAATATTTCTAGCATAAACCTATATTACACAATCTTGCTGCTGATTAGGGTAAATAAGGGAATTGTTATTTTTAATTCACCTTGATTTAACCAGGTAGGCCAGTTGAGAAGAGGTTCTCATTTACAACTGTGACATTGCCAAGATAAAGCAAAGCAAAGCGACAAAAACAACAACACAGAGTTACACAAAAACAGACGTACAGTCAATAACACAATAGCACTTCCAGCACTGACAGAGATGGCCGCCCCGCTTTGCGTTCCTAGGAAACTATGCAGTATTTTGTTTTTTTATGTGTTATTTCTTACATTGGTACCCCAGGTAATCTTAGGTTTTATTACATACAGTCGGGAGGAACTATTGGATATAAGAGCAACGTCAACTCATCATCATTACGATCAGGAATACAACTTTCCCGAAGCGGATCCTCTGTTTTGCCCACCACCCAGGATAATGGATCGGATCCTAGCCAGCGAACCAAAACAACGACGCCGTAAAAGGGGCAGACGAAGCGGTCTTCTGGTCAGGCTCCGGAGAAGGGCACATCGCACACCGCTCCCGAGCATACTACTCGCCAATGTCCAGTCTCTTGACAACAAGGTTGATGAAATCCGAGCAAGGGTAGCATTCCAGAGAGACACAAGAGACTGTAACGTTCTTTGCTTCACGGAAACATGGCTCACTCGAGACACTCTATCGGAGTCGGTACAGCCAGCTGGTTTCTTCACGCATGTAAACTGGAAACCACATATCCTGAGGCTGCATTCATTGTAGCTGGTGATTTTAACAAGGCTAATCTGAAAACAAGACTCCCTAAATTCTATCAGCATATCGATTGTGCAACCAGGCCTGGTAAACCCTGGATCATTGTTATTCTAATTTCCTTGATGCAAAAAAGGCCCTCACCTGCCCTCCTTTCAGAAAAGCTGACCACAACTCCATTTTGTTGCTTCCAGAGACAGAAAATAAAACAGGAAGCTCCCGCGCTCAGGTCTGTTCAACGCTGGTCCGACCAGTCTGATTCCACACTTCAAGATTGCTTCGATCATGTGGACTGGGATATGTTCCGCATTGCGTCAAACAGCAACATTAACAAATACGCTGATTCGGTGAGTGAGTTTATTAGCAAGTGCATCGGCGATGTCGTATCCACAGCAACTATTAAAACATTCCCAAACCAGAAACCGTGGATTGATGGCAGCATTCGCACGAAACTGAAAGCGCGAACCACTGCTTTTAATCAGGGCAAGGTGACCGGAAACATGACCGAATACAAACAGTGTAGCTATTCCCTCCGCAAGGCAATCAAACAAGCTAAGCGTCAGTATAGAGACAAGTAGAGTCGCAATTCAACGGCTCAGACACAAGAGGTATGTGGCAGGGTCTACAGTCAATCACAGATTACAAAAAGAAAACCAGCCCCGTCGCGGACCAGGATGTCTTGCTCCCAGACAGACTAAACAACTTCTTTGCTCGCTTTGAGGACAATACAGTGCCACTGACACGGCCCGCTACCAAAACCTGCGGACTCTCCTTCACTGCAACCGATGTGAGTAAAACATTTAAACATGTTAACCCTCGCAGGGCTGCAGGCCCAAGACGGCATCCCCAGCTGAGTCCTCGGAGCATGCGCAGACCAGCTGGCTGGTGTATTTACGGACATATTCAATCAATCCTTATCCCAGTCTGCTGTTCCCACATGCTTCAAGAGGGCCACCATTGTTCCTGTTCCCAAGAAAGCTACGGTAACTGAGCTAAACAACTACCGCCCCGTAGCACTCACTTCCGTCATCATGAAGTGCTTTGAGAGACTAGTCAAGGACCATATCACCTCCACCCTACCTGACACCCTAGATCCACTCCAATTTGCTTACCGCCCCAATAGGTCCACAGACGACGCAATTGCAACCACACTGCTCTAAACCATCTGGACAAGAGGAATACCTATGTGAGAATGCTGTTCATCGACTACAGCTCAGCATTTAACACCATAGTACCCTCCAAACTCTTGACTTTGGCAAGTTGCTGCAGGGGGTTCTGAGCTGTTGACCGGGGTAGGGGTAGCCAGGTGGAAATCATGGCCAGCCGTAGAAAAATGCTTATTGAAATTAGAGATTATTGTAGATTTATCGGTGGTGACAGTGTTTCCTAGTCTCAGTGAGGTGGGCAGCTGGGAGGAGGTGCTCTTATTCTCCATGGACTTTAGTGTCCCAAAACATTTTGGAATTAGTGCTACAGGATGCAAATATCTGTTTGAAAAAGCTAACCTTAGCTTTCCTAACTGACTGAGTATATTGGTTCCTGACTTCCCTGAAAAGTTGCATATCGCGGGGGATATTTGTTCGATGCTAATGCAGAACGCCACAGGATGTTTTTGTGCTGGTCTAGGGCAGTCAAGTCTGGGGTGAACCAAGGGCTATATCTGTTCTTAGTTCTACATTTTTTGAATGGGACATGCTTATTTAAGATGGTGAAGGAAGCACTTTAATAGAGCAACCAGGCATCCTCTACTGACGGGATGAGGTCAATATCAAACCAGGATACCCGGGCCTGGTACGGCAACTGCTCCGCCCACAACCGTAAGGCTCTCCAGAGGGTAGTGAGGTCTGCACAACGCAACACCGGGGGCAAACTACCTGCCCTCCAGGACACCTACACCACCCGATGTCACAGGAAGGCCATAAAGATCATCAAGGACAACAACCACCCGAGCAACTGCCTGTTCACCCCGCTATCATCCAGAAGGCGAGGTCAGTACAGGTGCATCAAAGCTGGGACCGAGAGACTCAAAAACAGCTTCTATCTCAAGGCCATCAGACTGTTAAACAGCCACCACTAACATTGAGTGGCTGCTGCCAACACACTGACTCAACTCCAGCCACTTTAATAATGGGAATTGATGGGAAATGATGTAAAATATATCACTAGCCACTTTAAACAATGCTACCTAATATAATGTTTACATACCCTACATTATTCATCTCATATGTATATGTATATACTGTACTCTATATCATCTACTGCATCTTTATGTAATACATGTATCACTAGCCACTTTAACTATGCCACTTTGTTTACATACTCATCTCATATGTATATAATGTATACACTCAATACCATCTACTGTATCTTGCCTATGCCGCTCTGTACCATCACTCATTCATATATCTTTATGTACATATTCTTTATCCCCTTACACTTGTGTCTAAGGTAGTAGTTTTGGAATTGTTAGCTAGATTACTTGTTGGTTATTACTGCATTGTCGGAACTAGAAGCACAAGCATTTCGCTACACTCGCATTAACATCTGCTAACCATGTGATCCTGGTTGAAGACAACAGAGGTGTATTTGAAGGGCAGGTTAGTCAGGATGATATCTAAGAGGGTGCCCATGGTTATGGATTTGGGGTTGTACCTGGTCAGTTCCTTGATAATTTGTGTGAGATTGAGGGCATCAAGCTTAGATTGTAGGATGGCCGGGGTGTTAAGCATGTCCCGGTTTAGGTAACCTAACAGTACAAACTCTGGAGATAGATGGGGGGCAATCAATTCACATATGGTGTCCAAGGCACAGCTGGGGGCTGAATGGGGTCTATAACAAGCGACAATGGTGAGAGATTGTTTCTGGGAAGGTGGATTTTTAAAAGTAGAAGCTCGAATTGTTTGGGAACAGACCTGGATAGTATTACAGACCTCTGCAGGCTATCTCTGCAGTAGATTGCAACTCTGCCTCCTTTGGCAGTTCTATCTTGTCAGAAAATGTTATAGGTAGGGATGGACATTTTAGGATTTTTGGTGGCCTTCCTAAGCCAGGATTCAGGCATGGCTAGGACATCCGGGTTGGTGGTTGTCCTACGGTTACGGTTACAGAAGTCAACAAATGGGAGCGCCTGGGGGATGGGAGTGGTGCAGGGGGCTGCAGGGCCTGGGTTAACCTCTACATCACCAGAGTAACAGAGTAAGAGTAGGAGTAGGGTAAGGGTACGGCTAAAGGCTATAAGAACTGGTCGTCTAGTGCGTTTGAACAGAGGAGCAGATTTCTGGGCGCGGAAGAATAGATTCAAGGCATAATATACAGACAAGCGTATGGAAGGATGTGAGTACAGTGGAAGTAAACCTAGGCATTGAGTGACAATGAGAGAGATTTTGTCTCTAGAGGCACCAGTTAAGCCAGGTGAGGTCACCGCATGTGTGGGCGGTCGAACAAAAGGGCTATTTAAGGCATATTGGGCAGGGCTGGAGGCTCTACAGTCACTAACCAAAACAGCAATAGACAAGGCATATTGACTGCGCTAGGCGAGCTGGAGACATGGCGATTCAGATAGCTAGCGGGCCGGGGCTAGCAGATGGGCCTCCGGGGACATCTCAACAGAAGAGCCTGTTGAAACCACCTCAGACGGTTATTTCGGCAGACCAGTCGTGATGGATTGGCGGGTCTTCGTGTCGGCAGTAAAGGGTCCAAGCCAATCACAAACAAGGTATTGTAGCCCAAGAATTGGCTAGCCGGGAGATGGGCCTAGCTCGAGGCTAGCTCCAGGCTAAATGGTGCTTGCTTCGGGACGGAGACGTTAGCCAGGAGTAGCCACTCAGATAGCATCTAGCTAGCTCCGATGACCCGGTGTAAAGGTTCAGAGCTTGCGGTAGGAATCCGGAGATGTGGTTGAGGAAAAGCAGACCGATATGCTCTGGTATGATATCGCGCTGCGCATACTGGCAAGAATTGACAGGGCTGAGGCTGGCTGATGTCCGAGTTAACGGTGATGACCGCTAGCAGTGGCTAGTAAGCTGGCTAGCTTCTAGTGAAGGTTCCGGTTCTAAAGTATAAAAAAGAGCAGATCCGTACCACTTTGGGTGAGGCGGGTTGCAGGAGAGTATGTTCAGTCTGTAGATGGAAATTGAGATTAAAAATATATACGAAGAAATATGATGTATATACAGGGGACTGGACGGGACAAAACAAAAACAGACATCTGACTGCTACACCATCTTGGATACATGATGCAAAGTGCAGATGTAGATTTTATTAGACAGTACGCTCTGTTGAACAGTTTCCCTATCTCTCCAGGTGACATGGCTCCCTCTTAAACCTTCTGCTCAGACTCCTCAGGTTGGGTGGAAAATACCATAACATTTTGTCTGGGAGCCAAAACTGACAGAGCTCCTGCCTGACTGGTTAACCAGTGGTCTCTCTGGAGATGCTGTGGTTTTATGATTTAAGCAGGTTGTTCACTTGGTGTGTGTGTGTGTGTGTGTGCATGTATGTGTTTGTGTGTTATTCTCTACAATGCATCATCTCTGTTCCTTCTACAGATCCTGAAGAGAAGACTTGTGTAACCAGGCCTGAGGGGACCGTTTGTCTCGGACTCTTCTTCAAGAATCCACACAAAAGGTTAGCACATTCAGCATACAGTGCAGAACAGTAGATGTGAAAGAATTCTGAATCTGATTCCGATTCCAAAATAGATTTATTGACCTCATGGAGAACTTCATTGTTACAAGTGTAAAGAGGAGTATGCAGGAGGTAGTTGCAGGTTTAGAACTACTGAGTTTCTTAAAGCACTATATATATATATATATATATATATGTATATATATATATATAGTACTGTGCAAAGGTTTTAGGCAGGTGTGAAAAAATGCTGTAAAGTAAGAATGCTTTCAAAAATAGACATGTTAATAGATTATATTTATCAATTAACTGAAGGCAAAGTGAGTGAACAGAAGAAAAATCTAAATAAAATCCATATGGGACGCTAGCGTCCCACCTGGCCGACATCTGGTGAAATTGCAGAGCGCCAAATTCAAAATACAGAAATACTCATAATAAACACTCATAAAATATACAAGTGTTATACATCGGCTTAAAGATTAACTTCTTGTTAATCCAGCTGCTCTGTCAGATTTCAAAAAGGCTTTACGGCGAAAGCATACCATGCAATTATCTGAGGACAGCGCCCCGCTTACAAAAACATACAAACATTTTCCAGCCAAGTAGATTAAGATCGCTACCTCGCCTGATTCTCCTACTGGGACAGGTGTCCCCGCAATAGGAGCAGAGACCCTGTTGACCTGCGGTGTTGACCTTCCTCTTGAGGAAGGTGCATCGTGCCCACCTCCATGGGCTCAGTCTCACTGGAGGTTTCTGGGAGAGACCCGAACCCCCGGGATGGGCGACGACAGGCACGCAGGAAATTATCCAAGCAGATAGCCATGGCGATGAGCTGGTCCAGCGTGAGTTCTGGACGTCCGCCTGTAGTCCACTCCGGAAAACCATCAACAGGGCCTGGTTGTTCCAGCCTGTGGATACAGCCACCGTCTGAAAATCCAGAGCGTACTCAGACGCTGTCCTGGACCCCTGGTGTAGACGGAGAAGATGCCATCCTCCCACTCGGCCCTCTGTAGGGTAGTCGAAAACGGCACGGAAGAGTTGGGTGAAGCGCTCATAGGACTGCACTTCTGGACCTTCCCGCTCCCAGAAGGCGTGCGCCCACTCCAGAGCCCAGCCTGCCAGCACCGAGATCACCAAGGCCACCTTGTCCCTCTCGGAGGCCGTCCCGGCATGACGGGCAAGGTGGAGGTCACACTGCAGGAGAAACCCCCTACAGTGAGCTGGGGTCCCATCTAACCGCTCCAGAAGGGACAGGTGAATGTTTCTGATCTGACCAGGAGATGTAGATGGTAGTGGGGTGGCTGGAACGACCGCGGGGAGCTGGGAAGGTGATGGTGTAGCCTGCAGCTGGCGTACGGTCCTGAGCACCTCATCCTTGGTTAACCCGAGGTGCTCCAGGCACGAGTCGTGGTGGAGCTTCACTCCTATAGCAGAAAGGTCGGGATGTGCTGCTGCTTCCTGTTCTCTAGGGTCGGTCATTGTGTGTAGAGAGGAGTAGGAAAGAGGCAGTCACAGGTTTAGAACTATTGAGTTTATTCTAGCACTATATATATAAAAGCGGGATGAAACCCAAAGTGCAAAATATAAAGTACTCAGGAAATAGTAGGAGAGATTCCTCTTCGGAAAATGTGTGACATTCATTCTACAACTTAACTTGCATAACCTGCCACATGCTGCTTTTCCATGTTATTTAGAACAAATCAGATTAGGAGAAATAATAATACCTGTTGCATAATAATACCTGACACTGTAGCTAACCTTGTCCTCTCAAACAAAGAGATTCATAGTTTCCTGTCTATGTTGGTATTGTATTGGGTTCCTGGCACCTGTCTTGACCTGGTGCAATGACAGTCTTGTCCCCAAGGTCCTATTGTCCACACTGGGTTTTGAAACCAAGTTGTCTGAGTGCCACAAGACTGTGTTAGCCTCTGAGCTAAACCTGAGGAGGCATTAGTTTGGGGGTCTTCAGGTCTCAGGTAAGGTTACTCACCATGTAAGCGTTACATATGCTAGGGGTTCATAACCCCAGTACCCAGGCCAAAACTAGTGTAGTGCATGGTAAACAGTTTACACCCCTTTTTTATTTTGCTCAAGCATTTACACACCTATGCCAAAAAATTCATTGAAAGGATAGGAAACTTTACTTTATTCACTATGAATGGCGATCAGGGTTTACCCACCTATTTTTTTACCACTACATCACTGGCCAAAACATATTGTAGCCTAATGTACTCCAGCCGTTGGGGAGTATATAAGTTCATGGGCTGTTTTCATTGTCCCCCCCCCCCCCTCCTCCTGACATGAAGGATCAGTCCAGTCTATTTATTAAGTGGAACTGGCAGGATTGGGGGGGGCAATGTTTTTCCAATATGGAGGAAAAACCATGGTGTAAGTGATACTGCTCTAGCCTGCATGGCTGGACCACCTGGGTAGGTCGTCTAAAAAGGGGAAAACCTCTGAAACAATAAGCACAATAATCACCGTTGACTGTCACTGGCCTGGGCAGAGAGGACAGAGGAGAGAAGAGGATCGGGAGGTTTCAGAGGGTGTCAGGGGTTCACTTCCTGTTATCTGGAGCCTGTTTTGGTGCTGACTCCCTATCTCTCTGCGTACAGGATCGGAGATACAGCCTGTAGGTTTCTATAGGGGAGGAATGTTATCTTTTTAGTCGTAGTTATTATCTGGGTGATTTTTTTGCGATGACATCGATGTGGGTTCTTCAGTGGTTCACCCCAGGAGCACCACAGAAACTGTTTTTATGTATTTGGTGTGTGTGTGTGTGTGTGTGTGTGTGTGTGTGTGTGTGTGTGTGTGTGTGTGTGTGTGTGTGTGTGTGTGTGTGTGTGTGTGTGTGTGTGTGTGTGTGTGTGTGTGTGTGTGTGTGTGTGTGTGTGTGTGTTGAATGGTGTTTCCTCCGACATTGGTGTTTCTGGCTTCCGGGTGTTAAGAAGCTCAGTTTGGCAAGTCGTGTTTCGGAGGACGCATGACTCAACCTTCGTGTCTCCTGTGCCGTTGAGGAGTTGCATCAATGAGACAAGATCTTAATTGGATATGATGAAATTGGGGAGAAAGACAAAAAACAGAGGAGTAGGTAGAAGTTGATCCTCATGTGTAGTATTAGAGGAGTAGGTGGAAGTTGATCCTCATGTGTAGTATTAGAGGAGTAGGTAGAAGTTGATCCTCATGTGTAGTATTAGAGGAGTAGGTGGAAGTTGATCCTCATGTGTAGTATTAGAGGAGTAGGTGGAAGTTGATCCTCATGTGTAGTATTAGAGGAGTAGGTGGAAGTTGATCCTCATGTGTAGTATTAGAGGAGTAGGTGGAAGTTGATCCTCATGTGTAGTATTAGAGGAGTAGGTAGAAGTTGATCCTCATGTGCAGTATTAGAGGTCACAATGGAGAGGAGTTTAAAAAATATATATATATATATATTTCACCTTTATTTTACCAGGTAGGCTAGTTGAGAACAAGTTCTCATTTACAACTGCGACCTGGCCAAGATAAAGCAAAGCAGTTAACACACAACAACACAGAGTTACACATGGAATAAACAAACATACAGTCAATAATACAGTAGAAAAAGTCTATATACAGTGTGTGCAAATGAGGTAGGATAAGGGAGGTAAGGCAATAAATAGGCCATGGCGGCGAAGTAATTACAATATACCAATTAAACACTGGAGTGATGTGCAGAAGATGAATGTGCAAGTAGAGATACTGGGATGCAAAGGAGCAATATAAATAAATAAATACAGTATGGGGATGAGGTAGTTGGATGAGCTATTTACAGATGGGCTATGTACAGGTGCAGTGATCTGTGAGCTGCTCTGAAGCTGGAGATATGAGTCTCCAGCTTCAGTGATTTTTGCAGTTCGTTCCAGTCATTGGCAGCAGAGAACTGTAATGAAAGGCGGCCAAAAGAGGAATTGGCTTTGGGGGTGACCAGTGAGATAGCGAGTGCTATGGGTGTGTGTTGCTATGGTGACCAGTGAGCTGAGATAAGGCGGGGCTTTACCTAGCAGAGACTTGTAGATGACCTGGAGCCAGTGGGTTTGGCAACAAGTATGAAGTGAGGATCAGCCAACGAGAGCATACAGGTCGCAGTGGTGGGTAGTATATGGGGCTTTGGTGAGAAAACGGATGGCACTGTGATAGACTGCATCCAATTTGTTGAGTAGTGTTGGAGGCTATTTTGTAAATGACATATTGCCGAAGTCGAGGATCGGTAGGATAGTCAGTTTTACGAGGGTATGTTTGGCAGCATGAGTGAAGGATGCTTTGTATGTGAAATAGGAAGCCGATTCTTGATCTAATTTTGAATTGGAGATGCTTAATGTGAGTCTGGAAGGAGAGTTACAGTCTAGCCAGACACCTAGAATATGTGGACAACTATAAATACCTAAGTCAGAACCGTCCAGAGTAGTGATGCGTTGGTGTAGTGTAACATGGATGGGACAGGTGGGTGTGCGTGTGTCAGACACTAGAATGAGAGCAGTAGAAGTATTTGCCCGAGGGTGTGACTGTAACACTGTTCTTTGTCTCCAGGTGAAAACCCTGTCACATCTAAGTTACCCCCGAAACCAGCCAGACAATACCTACACACGTCTACATCTTTTACTTTCTCAGCTTCTCTTTCTCTCCTCAGTTCCACTTTTCTTTCTACCTCCCTCCTCATCTTTCTACATCTTTACCCCCCCCCCCCCCCCCTCCCTTTAATGTGTTTAGCTGTGAGCGGGAAGGGTTGCTGGGATCAGAGGTGATATCACTTGATACTCTAATTACTCTAGGAAAGCTGAGATTCTTAGCCAGTGTACTCCCCCATACCTCTGCGGACCAGGGAGTGCTTACTGTTGATTGGAACAGAGTATAAGGTTTTCCTGGGAGTACACAGTCCCAGGTCCGACCTGAGGGCCTTTGGTGTAAAGCATCCAGCCAGATTTCCAGCTAGCAGGAAGTCCATAGTGTTCTGTACTGGCGAGCTCAGTGGGAGAGTTGGTTACCCTCAGGCCAGTTTGTTTGGATTAAACTGCTGTCACCCCCTGGTCAGGACACAACCCCTCCAGAACAATATTAATCTACCCTGACTCCCTGTAGGGAAAACAGGCCTTCACAGAGGGTTTGGACTTGCCTTTCCCCATTCTGCGGTCATGTGAAGGGCTAAGGTGGGGCTGGAAATGGTTAAGTATAATGGGAACAGTGTTAAGGCCGACAGAGCCTATTGGTCAGTGGGAAATGGGGTTTTAAGACCTTACCAAAAAGCAGTGTTTTGATGGTCAGTGTCTGGGTGTTGAATAGGTTCCTGATCTCTACTGGTCTTTGTGAGAGCTGCTGTATACTGCGGAGGATGTTATCTGGGTTTGTTTGGTTGCTTTTCTCCACCTCTTTAGTGTGTGTGTGTGTGTGTGTGTGTGTGTGTGTGTGTGTGTGTGTGTGTGTGTGTGTGTGTGTGTGTGTGTGTGTGTGTGTGTGTGTGTGTGTGTGTGTGTGTGTGTGTGTGTGTGTGTGTGTGTGTGTGTGTGTGTGTGTGTGTGTGTGTTTTCTATAATCCTCTCCAATGAGAATCAGTATCACCTTCACCAAGTATTTACACATACTCAGAATTTTATGTAACACTCTCACCAGGCTTGAATTTGACTCTCACGATATTACCTTACTTTGAATATCTGAACAGCATGGGATATTAGGTGAGAAGGACATCTCCAATAAGAATCTATTGTAAACTCGCTAGGGTGATGACAACTAGGGGATTCACTTCCGATAGAATGATTATGGATTTTTTTATTTTGTAAGGATATGCTTTCCCATGCATTCAATTAAACAGTAAATGACTCCACCAATGCAGCAGACATAAGGTTCAAGATGTATATTATCACATTTTCAATGTACCAAATCAAAAGAAATGAAAATGATAAACCCCAATGATTTTTCGCCACCCATATTCAAATGACTTGGAAACTTGCTTAAACCCTTTGGTGGGCATTGGAGCTATCACACATAAAGTCCCGAAGCACCCCACCGTTGGGGATACTCACTACTTATAGATATTTCCTCAGCGCCGTGCAGGTCTCCACATAAGATCCATAGCAAGCACAGCTATCAATGCAGACAGTACTCCTTAGCAGCAACAGATATAACCATGGATACTTGAACTCGTTAATCTTCCACAAGCAATTCTCTCCAGGTCTCGCACAATGCTAGGCTAACCTCGAGCTGTCAAATACCCCCACGATGTGACGGTAACTTCAGTCTCTACTACGTCTTTCTTAGCAAAAATAATAACTCTTATAAAATCAGTATTTCCCTTCAAAACTCGGTAGATATGGGTTTTGTTTTATTTGTATCATCTTCTTTTATAATTTTTCTTCACCAACACTGATAATGTCTCTCCATCTCTCTTTCAAATTCTCTTTTCCCAGGCCTCCTGTTATCCAGGTCAACTCTCCCATTGGCCACAGCTTAACAAAGCTACCTTATTGGTCAAAACTTAAACTTAAAAGTAAACCAACCTATTCACTTGCACATTAAATAAATATTTCTTCAAAATAAATACATTAACGACATTACAAATTAGGAGCAATTCGATCACCTTATAATCGAATCTAATACCAATTCATTATAACAAATAAACTCTATACTTGGTTTTAGCAAGGGTATTACATTTACTTGGTGATATGTTGCTGCTAGTTATAGGCAACATGTAGAGACAGAATACAGATTACTGAGTTTAAACAAAGTTTACATACATTATATACAACTAGGTAGAGTGAGCATAGAGCTATAAGAGAATGAGCAATATACAGTGGGTATACGGTTGATATCCAGTGGGTATACGGTTGATATCCAGTGGGTATATGGTTGATATCCAGTGGGTATACGGTTGATATGCAGTGGGTATACGGTTGATATGCAGTGGGTATACAGTTGATATGCAGTGGGTATACGGTTGATATACAGTGGATGTACACATTTACAGTATCAGTATGAATATCTAAATGCAGAGAGATGAACAGAGTGCAATGCAAGTTGAGTGCAGTTATTTTGTGTACAGTTCAGAGATGGATTGATGCGGTGTGCAGCATAGAGTGCATAGTCCTTTAGTCTCTGTGGGCCAGATGGCTGGTTGGTGAGGACCACAGCATAGTCCTTTAGTCTCTGTGGTTGGTGAGGGTCACAGCATAGTCCTTTAGTCTCTGTGGGCCAGATGGCTGGTTGGTGAGGACCACAGCATAGTCCTTTAGTCTCTGTGGGCCAGATGGCTGGTTGGTGAGGACCACAGCATAGTCCTTTAGTCTCTGTGGGCCAGATGGCTGGTTGGTGAGGACCACAGCATAGTCCTTTAGTCTCTGTGGGCCAGATGGCTGGTTGGTGAGGACCAGCATAGTCCTTTAGTCTCCGTGGGCCAGATGGCTGGTTGGTGAGGACCACAGCATAGTCCTTTAGTCTCCATGGGCCAGGTGGCTGGTTGGTGTGGACCACAGCATAGTCCTTTAGTCTCCATGGGCCAGATGGCTGGTTGGTGAGGACCACAGCATAGTCCTTTAGTCTCCATGGGCCAGATGGCTGGTTGGTGAGGACCACAGCCCGGGGGAAGAAACTTTTCAGGTAGCGGGAGGTTTTGGTCACGAGTGAATTTCTGGAGGTGGGGACCGGGTGGGAGGGGAGGATCTTTCCTGCACGCTTCCTTGCCCTGGAGTTGTGCAGGACCTCGACGGAAGGAAGGTGGCAGCTGATGACCTTTCTGCAGACCATTGCACTTTACCCTTGCAGAAGGCAGACTCAGACCCAAACCAGACTATGATAGAGGAGGTGAGGATGGACTCAACGATTGATGCGTAAAACCAGATCAGGATTGACTGGGAGATGTTGAGTTTTTTCACCTGCCACAAGTAGTCCATCCGCTGGTGTGCCTTCTTGGTGACCTCTGTGATGTTGTCTTCCAACTTGAAATTGTGGGAGGATTTGAAGGATTCAGCCGTGCTAACAGTTGAGCCATTAATCTCCAGGGGGAGAGATGGTGGGAGGAGTCTTCTGAAGTCAACCACCATCTCCATGGTTTTATCTGTGTTGAGTTTCAGGTTATTGCGACTGCACCAGGCCACCAGCCGGTCGATCTCTCCACGGTACATTGACTCATCGCCGTCAGTGATGAGACCGACCAGAGTGGTGTCTTCTGTAAACTTGAGTAGTTTGACAGGTGCGATATTGGAGGTGCAGTCATTGGTGTAGAGTGAGTGAGTAGAGGTGAGAGCATGCATCCTTGCAGCGCTCCGGTGCTGAGGGATAAAGAGTCCGAAAGGTGTTTTCAAAGCTTCACGTGTTGTCCTGTAGGTCAGGAAGTCAGTGATCCACTGACAGATGGAGCTGGACATGTTCAGCTGGGAGAGTTTATCATGTATCAGTTCTGGGATGATGGTATTGAACGCAGAGCTAAAGTCCACAAACAATAACAATTTTGGTTATCGAGGTGGCGACGTAGTGTAAGTAAGCCCGTGTTTACAGCGCTCCGCTCCCCCTCCATCGGGACAGTATCCCTGCACATTGTAAATATGGTACTGGAACTGACCCTGTATATAGTGTACTTTATCATGCTCTTATTTCTAGATCTTGTGTGTTTTTGTTCTACCTTGTTATTTTCAATACTACATTGTTGATTACTGCATTGTTGGGGTTAGAGCTTGCAGGAAAAACATTTCACTGTACTAATGCAGGTGACATTAAAACTTGAAACTTGCTGGTTGGCCACACACTTTGACAATGCCAGACTCCGATATGTCAGATACGACTTCTATGAATTGTGAGTGGAGGAGTCAAGCGCAGAGAGCAGGTAATTCCGTACGTGGATATTTTATTCCAAAGACAGTGGAGACACGGACATGCAAAACACAAGGGTGCATGAAACAACCAGTCCAAAATACACAGGACTAAAACTGCCCGGAAAAATATAGATCACACTAATACACCAAAACCAAATAACAGAGAACAAGCCCGCACAAATACCCAGCGGGCCTAGTGCCCTTAAATAGCCTACAAACAAATACTAACTCAAAACAGGTGTACCCAATTAAACCCAATAAACAGAAACAAACGGAAAGGGAATCGATGGCAGCTAATAGGCCGGCGACGACGAGCGCCGAGCGCCGCCCGAACAGGAAGAGGCACCATCTTCGGCGAGATTCATGACAAGATGGTCTTTGTTTTCCAACAGACTCTTAACCTCCAAGGTGCTGGGCTCGACAGGCTGGTGGTGTTACTGTCAATATAAGAAGACACACCCGGACCACCCTCCAAGTCTCTTTCCTGTACTAGGTTTGAGTATTGAGGCCTGGCACCCTTACCCTCATACAATTCAAACACATATACACACGATGGAGGAAAGGTGGGCAGGAACTCAAAAGGAAAGGTGTTGAGACCTCTGTGACGGGTGGATCCCACCACTGCCTGTCAGCTGAGAAAACACCTGGGCGAGTTGAGCTCCCCATCGTTTTCTCTCCCTCTTTCCTCCTCTCTTTCCTCTGTTTCCCACGGTCTGAAGCAGTACAGAGACTGTGTTTACGACTCCTCAGACCTTAGTACATTAACAGATACACCCATGACACTGTTTCTGCTCCTAACAATGCTAGACAGTCACTACACTCAGCCCAGGACACCTAACTATCTTAGGTGCTAATGGAGTTGCCGACTGCTGAAGTTGAAGTATTGCTTTTGCCTGTTTAGTTTGCATTGTGAGAGTCCAGCAGTTTTAAATTCCAACAGGAATGAGAGGCCTATTAGGTGTCCTGAAGAGAAGGAACCTAAGAGGTGCTGAATGGCTGGACAGATGGATAGATGGATGGTTTATTTTTCAGGGGAAGTTTGTTTTGTCCTTCCGATGGCTTTTCGAGGCTGTCGTTATGTAATGCTGGAATGTCTACTAGTGAAGGAATCATTCAGGTAATCCTAAGCTTTATTGCAGACGTGCTCTGTAGGATAACATTCAGTTATCTAACTTCTACATAAGCTCCTCTCGCTGTCCCTTCTTCATGACTGAAAGACCGTTCCAGATATTTACTGTTCTAGGCCTTTTTCTATCAGTGTTGCACTAGCAAATGGCTTTGACAATGAAAAGACTCTAATCTGTCTTTTAGTTATCAACATTCTCAGCTTAATTGAGCAAACAATAGTAGGCATATAGCCTATCTTATTGGCGCCAGCGGAGAGCATTGGCCATATCTCCGGTGAGTGCGCACTGCACATATTCACTCTTTATTATTATTGGGTCAGTGCCACTTAAAAGTTTGTTTTTGGACAGTAATTTCCTCTCCCAGTTTAGATGGACGTCACATTATATTGGTGTCTCCCCTTCTCATAGGCCTATTATATGGACAAAGTAGTTTTTATTGATATTTTTGTCAGTATCAGCAGAGTAGGCTACCCTGTAATTTTTCATGTTAAAAAAGATTCTGCTGTCTCCAGTCATATAAAGTGTAGTAGAAATGCATGAAATGTGTTTTTCCAACCAAAGAAAGAAGAAACCTATCTGATATAGCCCATAGTCTAGGCCTCTATCCATGCATTGAACAGTCTTTTTGGCGAATAGGGATTGAGTTACATTATTAGCCTAAATATGACTATCCAATCTACTCATCACATTAGGAATAGTAGGCCATCTTACATAAGTCTGAAAATGTGATGATGCATGGAATGCTTTATTATAAAGGTGAATTTTTCTGGTGAAAATGAGCTTCCCCAAACTTGAAACTGACAAGCTGCCTATGCATGGGATAGAGATATTGCTTTTTGTTACTCATCTTGTTGGCTGAGGAAAAGTACATATGGACAGTTAGTGCGCAGTAAGGACACACGTCATTGCATCCTCGACTTGCATGTTCTGTTAAGATGAATTGTCATCATCTAAATGTGATTTATGTCATTCCGAGCAATGTGAATGGACACCCTTATAAGGTTATACACTAAATGCATATGGGTCCCCAAATTTCTCAAATGTCCGGTAGATTAAAAAGCTGCTGGTCAAATGTCCGGCGCCACATTTTCATAACGGAAACCCTGCCCCAGAGCATCTTTAACGTGTGTGTGTGTGTGTGTATGCTTGTACATCTTTACCATATTACTCCTCCATCTGTGTGTGGACTCAGACATGCAGGCGTGGCCTTGGAATGGCCAGATGGCCATTTGCTCTCTCCCAAGAGTATGATGTGTGTGTGTGCATGTGTGTGTGTGTAATCGTCAAGGTCTGGTTGCATGTAGAGGATGCCAGTGGATCCATTCATCATTGTACAGTATATTTGGCTACTTTGGGCCCCAATAGTGCTCAACTGCTAACAGACAGTACTGTATACTATCCTGTATAGGCTGCTTCTATTGGAGATATCAACACTCAGTCCAGACCTCAGTGTTGTGGCCCCTTCCATAAACTCCATATCAGAGTCTTTCCATCTTCTTTCCATCTGCCTATCTTTCCATCTTCTTTCCATCTGCCCATCTTTCCAGATTCTTTCCGTGTGTCTGTCCATCAGTTTCCACTGGGATTTTATGGGGGGGGGGGACTCTGGATAACCTCATCACGCTGGCTGGACATGCACATACATACACACACACGCACATACACACACATACTCGCACATATACACACACACAGGCACTACACTGATCTAAAACACATGTGGACGAGTATAAACTGCATGGAGTCATATGTGAAGCACGTCTGGAGATCTGGCGTGTCGGGGGTCCAAGGAGAGGGTTGGGAAATCCTGGTCTACATTGACTGCTTCCTTTCTTTGTCTCACTATATTGCTATATAGTTATTCCAGGGAGCAAAGTCAGCAAACTGCATTGATCTGGTCAGCCTGTTGTCTAGCAACCTGTTTTCTCTTTTTTTCTTTATCTTTCCTAAGAGCTCATCCCTTCTCTCCTGGTCTGCATAGATCTATGTGATACTATTGATTGGTCTGTGTCAGGAAAGACAAACGACGTGTGTGTGTGTGTGTGTGTGTGTGTGTGTGTGTGTGTGTGTGTGTGTGTGTGTGTGTGTGTGTGTGTGTGTGTGTGTGTGTGTGTGTGTGTGTGTGAGATGGACATTTTAACATCAGCAAGCTAAAATAAAACGAGCAGAGGGGGAAGTTGGAAGAGGCTTTTAGAATGAGCTCTTTTCGGCTGAGAGCAGCAATAAAAGCAGGTCATCATCAGTGTGCTACTTTAGACTGAGACCATGCTGCATGGCCTTTTAAACAGACCTTTCACCTTTCTAACACACAGTAGATATAGGTCTGTAGTATTTATAGAGGCTGGGTAAAAGAGGGGTCTATATTGGGCTGGAGATGAAAGCAGATTATAGTAGCAGACATTGTGAACTGTTCTGTGGCTCTGCTATCTCAAGTGGATCAATGCATGGTTTCTCTAACACCCTTCTCTGCTCCACTCTGAAAGAAGCTCTTATCCATCATTTTTTTCATGTGTTGGATAAAAAATCTCCAGAAGCTTCAGGTGGATCAGAAGAACCGCTGACCTAACCCCAACCATAGGAAGGTTATTAAACTGGCCAATAGGAAAGGCTTTGGTCGTGTGTGTGTGGGTTCTCATATGGATCTAATTTCTTCCACTGTGACAGAAAACAGAGCAGCTTTCACTTTAATGTCCACCCATTGGAACATTAGGCTGGCTGAATGGGGGCTCCCATCACCAACACACAAAACTTTGTCAGTCCATCCACCCTTCAGTCCGGCCGCCCGTCTGCCTCTGAGTCAGTCAGTCAGTCCTGGCTGTCATTCAGTCTGTTTCTCTGGCCGAGTTATGTTACTGGAGGCCATAAGGTGATGTAACCTGGGATTGTTCAGGGCCGTATATTGCTTTTTAGCGGCAGCAGCTTGGCTAGCAGTCTGTGCATGTGTATGAGAGAGTGCACACACACACACACACAGACACAGACACAGACACAGACACAGACACAGACACAGACACAGACACAGACACACACACACACACCACAGAGGGTGGCCCTGTGCAGCTGGCTGCAGCGTTTGTTGTTTTAACCCAGATTCTGGGCTGAGCTATGGTCACCATGTGCACCCTCTCAGGGGTGTGGCCTCGTCATCTGTCTGGCAAATCACTGCAGGCTGTGAGTCCAGGGGGAGGGGTTAGGGGAAGAGCTACAGACTGGGGTCTCAGTGAGAGTTAGTTAGCGGTTGGGTGTGTGGAGACCAGTGGTAGAACCATCAAGACATACAGCAGAGCTGCACTGAAGGAGGAGAATATGGCCAACAGGTTGGATCATTTTGTTTCTCTTCTTCTCTTTGGTTTTGTGTTAGTTGTGCTACTCTTTCATGACAGAATATAACAACATAACTTGTTGTAAGGTTTACAATGATTCATTTAGCAAGTGAGAGTGCTCAATGCTCACATTTACCTCATAGTGTTTAGAAGACAGTTTCAAGTATTACTTTCCCTGATTGGAAATGTTTCCCAGGCCTAACAAAGAGGGTGACTAACGCTAGAGGATGTAAATATTATGTTCCTCATATTAATCATAATGTAACTCCAGTGTTGAGCAGGTTACACAGTAGCCCTGGGAAATGATTTTTTATATACTCTAATCATGCACTTGAAATTCAATGCAACATCCACTGTGATTATTCTTAGTCTTGTAAGCAATTTCTGGGAGACTATCTTTTACTAATCTATGTCAGATGAAAAATATTATCTGTGGTGTTGGGAATGTTGGAAATGTTGAGCACTACAATCATTTGTCACACAGCACTGACACAACTACAATTGTTAAGAGTCATATTATACTCTTAACAATTAATACCGGACGACAAGGCTGTGTGTGTGTGTCCTCTGATCTTGTGTTTACTCTTCATCATCCTGACTCAGTCATACACTAAGTTGTTTTCCAGTTGGTCTGTGGAAGTAGGCCATGGGAATGTTGTTGTGTTATATGTTCATGCTTTATGTGTTTAAAGAGGCAACATGAAGAGTTTCATTCCAAAACGCTATACATCCATTTTCAGATTGTGCTTTTATTGTTTTAAGAAATTCTGAAAGAGATTGGTGTATTTTTTCACTATGTAATCATGACATGGGGTTGTTCAATGACAGACATGTACAGTATTTGTTTAAAATCTATCACTTGATGGTTTCATTTCAGGGAGAAAAATAATCATGTCTTTTTGCTAAATGCTACAGTATATCCACCTCACTCTCAGAGAAATAAGTCGTACTGCTAGGTTTTACACAGTCAAATGTAACAAATAACTACATTTTTTTATGAAGAAATATACAAGTGATACATTTGTGACATCGATATGATAATTCAATATAGTAATATGAGATCTGTATGTAAAACATTAACCTTTGACATTTGAGTCATTTAGCAGACGCTCTTATCCAGAGCGACTTACAGTTAGTGCATTCATCTTGAGATAGCTAGGTGGGACAACCACATATCACAGTCAGATGTACAGGATATGAACATTCCAGCGAAACAATGGATGTATAGCATTTCACACAAAAAAAACACATTTTCATTCACATCTAAAATCTAGGAATATAAAATCAGAGAACAGTAATATTTTACACACACACATGAAGGTACCAATAAGCAATCATTTCTGATGATATAGTGTTTTTGAATTAAACTCTGCATATGTTTCTGAAGTTGCATTGCAATAAATAGGATAGCAACTGAAAGTGGTTTTCAGGGCAGGTTTCAAAAGTGAAGACTTTGAAAGTTAGTTAGGGGAACATCTAGAAACGTCCATACATTTGTTCCCCTGCCCTGAGTGGATGGACGAATGACTTGATTTGGTTCTTCTTAATGAAAACCTGATGTGTAGATCTAACTGTACAATATAGGCATTCCTCCATAGCCTCAGTGTATATGGGTGTTTGACCTGCAGTTGCCCCCAGTGAGTGGGAGAGAGAAGAAGAGAGAGATTGAGAGACCACCATGTACCACCCGCCACTAACCACCTCGTCTTCGACGTTTACCGTAGCCGTTGTGTTTCCATATTTCCTGTCAATGTTAGTCTGCTGAGGGACCTGCTGTTGAGACTGCATATCACTGTGTGACTCAGACATCTTGGTGTACCTTGTAGTGCAGATGAAGTGGAGCAAAGTGTTTGTGAACTAATGGGGATGGTAATGTGTACACACACTCGCACACAGACACACCCTAGGGTCTTTAAGTCTATGGTCACTGGTTCACTCTTATTAGTGTGTGTGTGTGTGTGTGTGTGTGTGTGTGTGTGTGTGTGTGTGTGTGTGTGTGTGTGTGTGTGTGTGTGTGTGTGTGTGTGTGTGTGTGTGTGTGTGTGTGTGTGTGTGTGTGTGAGATAGACATCATAAATCCAGTCATAGCCTAACACGTTTATGGTCTGGTCTGCTGTGCTTCACAGAGTGCTGGGAAAGTTCTGCTCATGGTAACAAACCACTTGAAGCTCTGCCTGTTTAGTGTTCTATCTCTAGGGAGAATATTGAAGTAGGCCATGTCCTAATATTACCTCAGAACAAAGTATACACAATCTTATCATACACTAGCAAATGTATTGACTGTAAGCAAGTTTTACCTTAGTTACAGATACTCCCCAGTCTGTCACCTTCTCTCTCTTACTTTCTCACTCTCTCTTTCTCTCCAGCAAACACACGCAAACTCTGCAATCAGGCACCCCTGTCTGTTGGGGTCAAAGGCCAAGTGGCCTAAACATAAAAGTGGTCAGTTGACCTGTCTCTGTGCTCCTTCCTCCAGCTGCTTTAGATTGTTTCTGCTTTCTAAGTGTTTTCAATCTCTCTCTCACTCTCACATATATTAGTATCTGCAACTGACCAGAAAATGACTCTGAGCCAGAGCTTTTCCTCTAGTGGTGTTTGAACTGGAGTCTGTGAAATATCACTGGTGTCAGAAGACATCTACAAGGATCTACAGAACATCATGGGTGGGTGGGAGTCCCAAAGTTGAAGAAGTTACTTGAAAAGTTGTTCTGCATCAAGACAGTGACTGAGCCATAAGCTTGGCTGTTCTTCAATGGTCCAGTTGACATCTGTGTGTTTAGTTAATACAGATATTTGTGTTTCATAAAAGTTATTCTGATCCTATCCTACACCACAGGGACAGCTGTCTGCGCCTGTTTTTATGACCTCACTAGACTTGGACACACACCACACAAACACGCATTCACACACAATCGCTAGCCGCCCACAGATCTATGTCATTCTGTCTGGTGGAAGGATAGAGAGGGGAAAGAGATGAGAGGGGGAAGAGGGAAAAAGAGGAGAGGGGAAAGAGAGGACAGGGGGAAGAGGGAACAAGAGGAGAGGGGAAAGAGAGGGAAAGAAACAAGGGAGGAAAGCTAGGGTTTGTTGATATTTCAACAGGACAACCGAGGTCAAGGTTTCAGTAATGCTGTCACTGTATCATCTCCCTATCACACACACACATACTTAATTAAACACACGCATACACACACACACACACACACACACACACACACACACACACACACACACACACACACACACACACACACACACACACACACACACACACACACACACACACACACACACACTGATCCCTCCTAGAAGGGAGTGTGACCTCATAGCAGAGTCAACTTTAACTATTATCCCTCTCCGTGGTGACCGGGTGCCAAGTGACAGGAACGACCCCCAGGAGGTTCAGATTTTTGGCGGCACAGGTCACCACTGGCCCCCTACTCTGCTCCAGGCTGCTCCAGGCACTCCTCGCCTAGCTCCCCAGACTGGAAGACTGGCCCCATGTCCCTCTAGCCTAGACTTTCCCATACCACCCCTCCCTGCCAACAAGACTCCACACACTGTCCAGGCTTAGGGATTCCCATGAGCTGGGAAGGGAGGGAGAATAGGAGAAAGGGCGGGTGGTGGTTCAGAGAATAAATGGAAAAATTGTGTGTGTGTGTGCCCATCTCTCCAGTCACAATGATCCACAATACCAGACACAGTTTTACTATTCACCGCTGTGCTCATGAGTCTGAACTCATGACTGGAAATGTTAGATGGAAAATGCAACACTAGTTCAAGCACACTGAGGACTGTGTTTCAGCACACTGAGGACTGTGTTTCAGCACACTCAGGACTGTGTTTCAGCACACCGAGGACTGTGTTTCAGCACACTCAGGACTGTGTTTCAGCACACTGAGGACTGTGTTTCAGCACACTCAGGACTGTGTTTCAGCACACTGAGGACTGTGTTTCAGCACACTCAGGACTGTGTTTCAGCACACTGAGGACTGTGTTTCAGCACACTGAGGACTGTGTTTCAGCACACTCAGGACTGTGTTTCAGCACACTCAGGACTGTGTTTCAGCACACTGAGGACTGTGTTTCAGCACACTGAGGACTGTGTTTCAGCACACTGAGGACTGGGTTTCAGCACACTGAGGACTGGGTTTCAGCACACTGAGGACTGGGTTTCAGCACACTGAGGACTGTGTTTCAGCACACTCAGGACTGGGTTTCAGCACACTCAGGACTGGGTTTCAGCACACTCAGGACTGGGTTTCAGCACACTCAGGACTGGGTTTCAGCACACTGAGGACTGTGTTTACGACTCCAAGATACAGGATCCAGATAGATCATGTTAATACAGAAGGTTTTACGTCCCTCTAGGTATGTGTGATAGAAAGAACGAGATAGGGAGATGGAAAGAGAGATATGGAGAAAGGGATAGAGAGAGGGAGGGAATGGTAGAAACATTCCTGTAGACCCAGATACTTCATTCAGATCTAGAGGCCCACTGAGAGACCTCAGCCTGACCTGAGAATGAAGTCATCAACAAGTGACTGCCTAGTCGATGATCTCATCAACCGTCGCCTGGTTATGCTGTTTAATACAGCTTGTGGTTTAAAACCTAGCAGCTTTTACATTGCAGTAATTTACTGCTGCATTAATGTTGTGGTAGAGCGTCTTTGTGCCAAGTTATCAATTAAATTAAATGTGTTTTCAGGTAAACTGAGGGTTAGATAAAGAAGACAAATGTTTGTGAAAGGCCTTTTGAAGTAAAGCCCTTGGGATTGGGTAAATGATTTTCTCCTGTAGCTAAAATCTTTTAAGATTGATGTTCTTGCCATGGGTTATCTCTCCGAGCCCTGGCGTTTCACAGTATTTATTGTTTATTAGTTTAGAAGGCCATGTTGTGAAACCAAGCCTGAGGGTCAGATTTCTGTATTGTCTAGAGATAGTGTGTGGGGTAGCCGAGTTGTGAAATTATGTCATGGGTTGTTATCCCACAGCCTTCTAGTGATAGTGATGATAGTGAATGGTGTGTTGTTAGATGGAGACAGTCAGATCATCAGAAGGTTATCTATTAAACTCTCCAGCAAGCGACAGACAGTGTTGTTTTGAGATGGATGTGGTTACCTCTCCCCCAGTAATGATGGTGTTAATGACATGTTCTTGTCACTGGGGTTATCTTTCTTTAGGAGGTATGTTCGTGAAATAGGACAGTAGTGTTCGTGAAATAGCTGTGATGGTGATGGTGACACTGGGGTTCTGTGAGTTCTGTAGTGGTGGTGTTTATGAAATGGCAGTGTCAGCAGGGTTATCTCGGCCAGGCTGACCCTAGGTCAGTTATGTGTTAGCAGCCTGGCTGTCCAACCACCACAGAGCTATCAGCCCTACATCACTGGCGTGGGCTATTTAATCTGAGATTGTTTGTGTCTGTTTGTCAAAGGATCCCTCATTCCCTCTTTCCACATCTCTTTCCTCTCTTCCCTTCATCTCTCCTTCTCCCCTATACATCTCACCCAGCTTCCTCTGGGACCGACACTACACAGACACCAGTGTTGGACCCAGAGTAGCTCCTCACACACAGATGCATGCACACACACACACACACACACACACACACACTCCCCTGGGAAGGGGAAAGGGGAGGAGCTGACCCTGTCAGTCAGGGAGCTCTGCAGGGGAAACCAAAACAGAGCAGAGCAGAGGAGTCAGGCTCCTCCAGGCTGGCTGACCAGGACTGCCCTCTCTCTCTCTCCCTCCTCTCCCATCCCTCTCTTCCTCTCCAGGCCTGGCTTTATGTAAACAAGAGGTTGTTGGTTCGTTTTAGACAAACCCTCTCCCTGTCTGCGGCCCTGTTGTCATAAGGTTCTCCCTGTCTATACGTTTCATCCACTATTACTCCCATTTACCATGGCTGTGCTATGCCACTTACTGTTAGTGTATGGTTGGTTATTTTAAACTACTGTGTTGGTCAATGACCAAGTTTCTTTGCTGATTAAAGTTAAATGTTGCCTGAGTTGGGAGGGGGAAAACACTGCTTCTGAAACGTTTGATTCCAACACTGCTAATCCGTCTTTCGAATGGGACATTAAATGGGTGTTCTGACTCTCTGTTGTCGCTAAAGATTCCATGGCACTTATTGTAAGAGTAGGGTGTTAACCCCGGTGTCCTGGCTAAATTCCCAATCTGGCCATCATACCATCATCCTTAGCTTCCAATTGGCTCATTCATCCCATCATTCATTCCCTGTAACTACTCCCTATGTCATTGCTGTAAATGAGAATGTGTTCTCAGTCAACTTACCTGCTAAAATAAGAGTTAAATAAAAAATAAATACATCATGTAACCGAGCGTTCTACCATGGTCTGCCCTTTCAACTGCCATAAATAATGATCACACACTCACCTTCTGTTCCCTTCTCCGCCCTCCCTCCTCTCTTTCTCCCCCCTCCCCTCTGTCTCAAGGTGTGTAGTTGGTGAGAAGCCAGCTGGCTGGCCTTGGAGACACTCCTTCACTACGATGTAGAGTCCAGAAGAGAGAGAACGAGAGAGCGAGATAAAGAGAGAGAGAGTGTGTGAACAACAGACACTCCGGCTGGAAGAGAAACTGAAAGCGGGTGAGTAAGACATTGCAGGAGGAATCGGAAAGAAAGATAGGGAGACAAACCAGAAAGAAGGAAGAGGAACAACACCAGGGGGAGATAAGAAAGAGAGATTGAGAGAGAGAGACTTTCAATCATTGACCTCAGACCCTGCCTCCAAACCAAACTCTCCCTCCCTCCTTCTCCTCCCTCCTTCTCCTCCCTCCTTCTCCTCCCTCCTCCCTCCTCCCTCCTCCCTCCTCCCTCCTTTCCCTGCACTGGAACTGTTTACACCTCCGTCACAACAGGACCCCATCCTTCACCCTTTCCCCTCTTCCTGAAGACCCTGAGGACTTGAACCTTCACCTTTGACCCCACCTGTGTAACCACTGGGCGGGAAAAGACATCACCAGGAACACTTCAGAACCACTTCAAACATCATCATCACCATGTGCCACGTGATCGTGACCTGTCGCTCCATGCTGTGGACTCTACTCAGCATCGTGGTCGCCTTCGGAGAGCTCATCGCCTTCATGAGCACCGATTGGCTGGTGGGCTTCCCCCGGACACCGGACGCTGTCTTCGGCCCTCATGGTGCCACAGCGGCTGGCGAGGCCTACCGGCCCACCCTGGGCATCTACGGCCGCTGCATCAAGCTGCCCCACTTGCGGCGCGGTGTGCTGTGTGGGCCTTACGCCGTGCACTTTGGGGAGATCGCCAGCGGGTTCTGGCAGGCGGCGGCCATCTTCCTGGCGGCGGGTATCCTGCTGCTGTGTGCCGTGGCCTTCATCTCTGTCTTCACCATGTGCTTCCAGAGCATCATGAAGAAGAGCATCTTCAACGTGTGTGGACTGCTGCAGGCCATCGCAGGTGAGACTAAGAGAGGGATACACACACATGTAGACACACATTTCACACACACGTATACACAGCAGACTTACTTTCACATTGAGTTATTGACATGTAGGTACAGTGCTGACTTTAACTCATGCAGGAAATCCACAGACCCTCTTGTTGTAGTGTTGCTGCTTGCAGTATTGTATTGCCTGTTGATTGGTTGTAGTTTTTGTCTGGGCTGTTCAGTAGTTAGATACAGTTGACTGACTGTTAAACCCCTGGAATGGAGAGAGAGAGGGGCTTGTGGAGGGGTGTGTTCTGTCTGAACAGCCAACATTCAACACCATCCAGGTAACCTTTAGTGCTGCTGTCCACCTCTTCAGAGTTGAAACATTCACTAACAAGAGCAATCAGACCCCACTGACCACACACGAACACGAACACATGCACGTGTACACACACACACACATACATACACACACACACATACATTCCCACACACATACATACACACAGGCCCCCAAGAGTGCATTAACTCTTACTCCAAGCGTCCTCTCTGTGTGTTTGAGGTGAGCATTAACCCTATTTGTCAAGGGTCAGGGAACCACGGCAGCCTTGTACCTCCCTCTGAGGCCGTTGCCATCAGCAACAAGGAGACAAATATTTGTCCTCTTGGGTCAGCTGGGGATGATGTTATGTGACCTGTGTGGTGTGTCCGCATGCGTGTGTATCTGTGTATGACTCTCAAGCCGCTTTGACGTGCTGTGGTGAATTATGGGAGGCAGGAGGCGGTTATTGGAGAGAGGGAAGTAATTCCGCCTGAATGTCTCTGAGCTCTCATCCCTCTCTTCTCTCCTCCCTGTACTAGTTCCCTAGACTCTATCAGGAGTAGGTCAGAAACGAGTTGCCCTACAGACACTGATCTACTGTAAGAGATCGCGCGTTTTCAAATTAGTCGTTAAAGTTAGAATCGAGTGATTGCTACACTGGTGGACAGTTACCACAATGTAAAGCATATTCAGACCTAGTGAACGTGTCAAATACGGTCCATTGCTATTGTGTTGTTATTGAACGTAGTCAGAGGACGTCCACAACTGGACTGATTAGAAGAGCAGAACTGCTCGTTAAGGGTCTGTGGGTCGCCGGGAGGAAGGGGATGAGAATAAGGAAGAGGAAAGGGGCCTAGGGAAACCAGAAATAGCAGGGGGATGTTTCTTTAATGGCGGGAACCAGGTTACTGAGATTTACCACCCAAAACCACTCCCTTTTCTCGGGATATATAACTGCGAGAAACCAGTCAAATAAAATAAACTATGAACAGCATGGCGTGAAATGGAAGTGTTCAATTATATGTCATGTCTAATCTGGCTTCTCTACTGCCTCTGCATGATGAATATTCAACGCTCAGGCTGGGGACAGACAGCACATCCCAGTATGGAGTGCAGTTCACAATGCACGTAGACCTATCATCTTATCATGGTAGCTTTTTGTCTTATGACTGGTAAGGCAGCATAGTCTATGCTACAGTAATATAAAGACTGAATGCACGTCTAATCTCCATCTGGCTTTCGGAGGACATCTTACTTTTTTATTGTAAAGATGTTTTTTTTTCAATTGCAGCAGCAGTTTTTAAACAGCCCATCACTTGAATATTATTGCTTTCAATCAGAGCACGCGCGAGCACTCTCTTGCAGTCTTTGTCTCTCCATCAAATCTGTTCAAGTTGCATCCAAAATAGATAATCCTGTTCTAGATTGATATGTAGATTTTCTAGCCTACCTCTTTCAGGTAATATATTTATTGCAGTATTAGCCATATAGTTAGATAATTAGTGATGGGTTATGCATAATTTCTATGTGCTCAGCTGGCTTCTCTCCTTAAAAAACACTCTTAGCTCTTGGAGTCCCATGCAGGAAAAGCTGGACTACAATAGCTTGCTGGACATTATTTTTTATACCAATAGACTATTCAAAGAGGGATGCAAGCTCTTGTTTGCTGAATGTTAAATACAGCAGCCAATAGAACTCATGGGTGGTTTGAAAGAAGAGCGAACGCCTGCGCGGCGGTGGTAGGCTATAGCAGTGATTTATTCAGACCCATAACCATTCAATCTTCGTGAAAAGAAGAGAAAGTCTTCTGCATCTAATTCTAGTACTATTCAAGGTGTCATTAGAATGAAGAAGATAAGGACAATGAAACTTATTTCATTTAACAGTTGAAAGCGAGGAAGGAATGATGCAACAATAGAGAGAGAAAGAGGATGTAGGCTAATAACATTAGGGGAAATATTATGAAAGGTAGGGTATATACACTGCTTAAAAAAAAATAAAGGGAACACTTAAACAACACAATGTAACTCCAAGTCAATCACACTTCTGTGAAATCAAACTGTCCACTTAGGAAGCAACACTGATTGACAATAAATGTCACATGCTGTTGTGCAAATGGAATAGACAACAGGTGGAAATTATAGGCAATTAGCAAGACACCCCCAATAAAGGAGTGGTTCTGCAGGTGGTGACCACAGACCACTTCTCAGTTCCTATGCTTCCTGGCTGATGTTTTGGTCACTTTTGAATGCTGGCGGTGCTTTCACTCTAGTGGTAGCATGAGACGGAGTCTACAACCCACACAAGTGGCTCAGGTAGTGCAGCTCATCCAGGATGGCACATCAATGCGAGCTGTGGCAAGAAGGTTTGCTGTGTCTGTCAGCGTAGTGTCCAGAGCATGGAGGAGCTACCAGGAGACAGGCCAGTACATCAGGAGACGTGGAGGAGACCGTAGGAGGGCAACAACTCAGCAGCAGGACCGCTACCTCCGCCTTTGTGCAAGGAGGAGCAGGAGGAGCACTGCCAGAGCCCTGCAAAATGACCTCCAGCAGGCCACAAATGTGCATGTGTCTGCTCAAATGGTCAGAAACAGACTCCATGAGGGTGGTATGAGGGCCCGACGTCCACAGGTGGGGGTTGTGCTTACAGCCTTACAGTAGCCTATGAGATCCTCAGACCCCTTGTGAGACCATATGCTGGTGCGGTTGGCCCTGGGTTCCTCCTAATGCAAGACAATGCTAGACCTCATGTGGCTGGAGTGTGTCAGCAGTTCCTGCAAGAGGAAGGCATTGATGCTATGGACTGGCCCGCCCGTTCCCCAGACCTGAATCGAATTGAGCACATTTGGGACATCATGTCTCGCTCCATCCACCAACGCCACGTTGCACCACAGACTGTCCAGGAGTTGGCGGATGCTTTAGTCCAGGTCTGGGAGGAGATCCCTCAGGAGACCATCCACCACCTCATCAGGAGCATGCCCAGGCGTTGTAGGGAGGTCATACAGGCACGTGAAGGCCACACACACTACTGAGCCTCATTTTGACTTGTTTTAAGGACATTACATCAAAGTTGGATCAGCCTGTAGTGTGGTTTTCCATTTTAATTTTGAGTGTGACTCCAAATCCAGACCTCCATGGGTTGATAAATTTGATTTCCATTGATCATTTTTGTGTGATTTTGTGGTCAGCACATTCAACTATGTAAAGAAAAAAGTATTTAATAATAATATTTCATTCATTCAGATCTAGGATGTGTTATTTTAGTGTTCCCTTTATTTTTTTGAGCAGTGTATGTGTCAGCCTACGAATTATACAAATAGGCCCTATTATATTTCAAAATTAAAATGAAATTCACTGGCCTGTAATTGTAACTTTGTTGGCCGCATGTGCTGCACCAGAATCGCATGTTCTCTCCCTGCTTTATCGTGGTTTGAATTATGTGCTTAATTCAGTCCATATAATCCAGTAGCCTATAATTCAATACAGTACAGTAATACAGTACAGTAATGCAGTTCACACTAAAAAAGATTAGCCTACTGGAGCTAGTTTCATTCATTTACCCAAGAGAGCATATAGCTACAGTAGCTACATCTATAGACTTTTATGTTTTTCTGTCTGGCGTAATGTGCAGTAGCCTATATCATGTATGTTTTGGATAACAACACAATCTTTTGGGTTTGACCTCATTAAATGTCTTTTAATGTGGGGCTCATAAAATGTATATAATGTATGGCTCATCAGGGTCAAGTAGCATCATGATTGAATTTTTCGATCAAAGCTCTAATCAAATCCAGACATATGCTTATTTATATGCTTTATAATGCTGTTGAATGACACTTCTGGTTTTTGGTTACCTGGTCGAAAAGGGATATATTCTCAGGATGGAAGATTTGGAAAATACCGGGAAAATATTCAACTCTACCTTAACCCTCAGCCCCTTGTCATGAACCTTCTCCCTGGCTACAGAAAGGGATAAAGAACAAAACACACTGCAGAGACAGCAGTGGTCAGTGTTGATGTGTCTCTGGTACTTTTTTCTGTTGGTGTTTTTCCTCCACCTCCACCTGTGTCCTAGACGAGAGGGATGGAAAAGTCTGTAGTTTCTCCGCCAGGCAGAGTTCTCAGATATCCCTATTAGAGGTCGACCGATTAATCGGAATGGCCGATTAATTAGGGACGATTTCAAGTTTTCATAACAATCGGAAATCTGTATTTTTGGGCACCGATTAAAAGAATAATAATAATAATTATACCTTTATTTAACTAGGCAAGTCAGTTAAGAACACATTCTTATTTTCAATGACGGCCTAGGAACGGTGGGTTAACTGCCTTGTTCAGGGGCAGAACGACAGATTTTCACCTTGCCAGCTCAGGAGATCCAATCTTGCAACCGTACAGTTAACTAGTCCAACGCTCTAACCATTGCACTCTACGAGTAGCCTGCCTGTTACGCGAATACAGTAGAAGCCAAGATAAATTGCTAGCTAGCATTAAACTTATCTTATAAAAAACAATCAATCATAATCAATCATTATGACTACTAATCCAGTTTAGCAGGCAATATTAACCAGGTGAAATTGTGTCATTTCTCTTGCGTTCATTGCACGCAGAGTCAGGGTATATGTAACAGTTTGGGCCTCCTGGCTCATTGCGAACTAATTTGCCAGAATTTTACGTAATTATGACATAACATTGAAGGTTGTGCAATGTAACAAGAATATTTAGACTTAGGAATGCCACCCGTTAGATAAAATAAATTCACTGAAAAAATAAACGTTTTGTTTTCGAAATGATAGTTTCTGGATTCGACCATATTCATGACCAAAGGCTCGTATTTCTGTGTGTTATTATGTTATAATTAAGTCTGATTTGATAGAGCAGTCTGACTGAGCAGCAGCAGGCCCGTAATCATTCATTCAAACCAGCAGCTCTTCGCAAGCACAGCGCTGTTTATGACTTCAAGCCTATCAGCCTAATGGCTGGTGTAACCGATGTGAAATGGCTAGCTAGTTAGCTGGGTGTGCGCTAATACCGTTTCAAACGTCACTCGCTTTTAGATTTGGAATAGTTATTCCTCTTGCGCTGCAAGGGCCGCGGCTTTTGTGGAGCGATGGGTAACGATGCTTCGAGTGTGGCTGTTGTCGATGTGTTCTTGGTTCGAGCCCAGGTAGGAGCGAGGAGAGGGACGGAAGCTATACTGTTACACTGGCAATACTATAGTGCCAATAAGAACATCCAATAGTCAAAGGTATATGAAATACAAATGGTATAGAGAGAAATAGTCCTATAAATACTATATTAACTGCAACCTAAAACCTCTTACCTTGGAAGATTGAAGTCTCATGTTAAAAGGAACCACCAACTTTCATATGTTCTCATGTTCTGAGCAAGGAACGTTAGCTTTTTTTACATGGAACATATTTTACATGGCACACATTTTTACATTTTTACACTCCTTCTCTCCTTCTCTGTGTGTTTGGGATCATTGTCATGCTGAAAGACCCAGCCACGTTTCATCTTCAATGCCCTTGCTGATGGAAGGAGGTTTTCACTCAAAATCTCACGATACATGGCCCCATTCATTCTTTCCTTTACACGGATCAGTCGTCCTGGTCCCTTTGCAGAAACACAGCCCCAAAGCATGATGTTTCCACCCCCATGCTTCACAGTAGGTATGGTGTTCTTTAGATGCAACTCACCATTCTTTGTCCTCCAAACACGACGAGTTGAGTTTTTACCAAAAATGTCTATTTTGGTTTCATCTGACCATATGACATTCTCCCAATCTTCTTCTGGATCATCCAAATGCTCTCTAGTAAACTTCAGACGGGCCTGGACATGTACTGGCTTAAGCAGGGGGACACGTCTGGCACTGCAGGATTTGAGTCCCTGGCGGCGTAGTGTGTTACTGATGGTAGGCTTTGTTACTTTGGTCCCAGCTCTCTGCGGGTCATTCACTAGGTCCCCCCGTGTGGTTCTGGGATTTTTGCTCACCGTTCTTGTGATCATTTTGACCCCACGGGGTGAGATCTTGCGTGGAGCCCCAGATCGAGGGAGATTATCAGTGGTCTTGTATGTTTTCCATTTCCTAATAATTGCTCCCACAGTTGATTTCTTCAAACCAAGCTGCTTACCTATTGCAGATTGTATTCCCAGCCTGGTGCAGGTCTACAATTTTGTTTCTGGTGTCCTTTGACATTTCTTTGGTCTTGGCCATAGTGGAGTTTGGAGTGTGACTGTTTGAGGTTGTGGACAGGTGTCTTTTATGCTGATAACAAGTTCAAACAGGTGCCATTAATACAGGTAACGAGTGGAGGACAGAGGAGCCTCTTAAAGAAGAAGTTACAGGTCTGTGAGAGCCAGAAATCTTTCTTGTTTGTAGGTGACCAAATACTTATTTTCCACCATAATTTGCTAATAAATTCATTAAAAATCCTACAATGTGATTTTCTGGATTTTTTTTCTCGTTTTGTCTGTCATAGTTGAAGTGTACCTATGATGAAAATTACAGGCCTCTCTCATCTTTTTAAGTGGGAGAACTTGCACAATTGGTGGCTGACTAAATACTTTTTGCCCCACTGTATTGCATATTGGCACATATGACTTTCTTCTCCAACACTTTGTTTTTGCATTATTTAAACCAAATTGAACATGTTTCATTATTTATTTGAGGTTAAATTGATTTTATTGATGTATTATATTAAGTTAAAATAAGTGTTCATTCAGTATTGTTGTAATTGTCATTATTACAAATAAATAAATAAAAAATTGTGCTTTTTTGGTCCTCCAATAATCGGTATCGGTATCGGCGTTGAAAAATCATAATCAGTCGACCTCTAATCCCTACATGACTTGATCATCTCTCTCCACCTCTCTCTCTCTCTCTCTCTCCCTCTCTTCCTCTCTCCACCTCTCTCTCTCTCTCCCTCTCTTCCTCTCTCCTTTCTGCCAGTTTGATGTTCCTCCAATCAACATTTCCACTAAGTGTGCCGACCGACCGTAATGTTCCCATAATGTGACCGTAACTGGGATCAGGTGGCAGATGTTTTGGGAAATACTTTACCTCAGAGGGAGAGATTGTGTTTCTGTAGCCAGCGGTGGTCACGTCATCAGAGTGGTCCTGATTCTATTAAACACATTTATACACACTGATGTCATATTGGGAAGGCTTTATCTCTAATAGAAATCAATTGGATATGCAATATAACTAGCCAAGTGTTTAAGGCCAGACCGAGGCAGGGTTTTTTTCAGAAACACAGTGACGAGAAGAGTAAGAAACAGCAGGTAGTTAAACTGTCTCCAGGTCTACAGCTGGGAGTGTCATAATATCCTTTTATTGTGGCCATAAACTCTCCCTCCCAGCTCCAACCAACCAGCCAGCCAGCCAGCCAACCAGACGATGAGCCAAATTCAGCCATGATGAGTTATAGGACTGTCACACAGATGGCCTTTGACCTGGGCTCTAGCTGTGGGTTGATGGCAGATGGGAATGTGACAGTGATCCATTAAACAGATGCAATAATGATACAGCGTGACTATGACTGTTACAGGTCTGATTGACAGATGATCATGACTGTATTGGACCAGTCTGATCATGGTGAATAGTCTAGGCCTGGATGTTACTATTGTTGAGCAAACAGCGAGAGCAGAAGTACAGTATAGGGTCGGGACTGGTGTGACTGGAAATTCATCTGATTACCAAAGCAAAGGTCTGAGATGTTGGTCAATCACAACCAGTGTTGACAATAGAGGTATGTGGGTGAGAGATATAGCGAGAGATGGCGAGAGAGAGTGTTTACAACCGTAGTGTGGGTGTATAAGAATTAAAGGCATAGAAAGAGAGAATCAGTGAGTAAGAGAAAGAGTGAGAGAGAGAGAGAGTGAGAGAGAGAGAGAGTGAGAGAGAGAGAGAGTGAGAGAGAGAGAGAGAGAGAGAGAGAGTCTGGTAAAAGGAAGTGCGTGTAGGTAAGGCTGATAGATATGAATGGAAAGTCCAATCCATGGTCACGGTGCATATTACTGTAATCCTGAATCAGGCTTGTAGGACTTCCTACCAACAGAACAGTACCAGAACAGAATGACTGTGTGGAAGGAATCAGGATAATATTATTCCCTGTTCATCTATTACACTACAGTCCTCTGTGGGACAGTGAAGCCAAACAGAAAGAAGCACAAACCTCCCCCAGGATTCCCATAGAAACAACATGTCCTCTCTGTCTCACCCACTCTCTAACTGTTGAAACCATTCTCTTAACTCTATAGGGCAGAGGTGGCCAACCCTCCTGCATAAATACTGGGTATGCAGACTTTTTCTCCAGCCCTGCTCTAACACACCAGATTGGTTCAGAGGAGCAGCGGATGAGTAAAGTCAGTTTAGTTGTTGATGAGAGTGTCTTTAGAAGCCAGGAGACCCAGACCGAGACTCTCTTGGCTTATGGTCCTACCTGACAATCATATCAGTTTGGATGTTTCCAGTGAGAGACCTCCTCCTCTCTCTCCCTCCTCTCTTTTTCCATCACACTCTAACATGTGAGCCACCACCTGGATTCAGTCATATCTAGCTAAATTTGAAATTATAGAGTAGAGAAAGTAGAGAAAAATGAAATGCTGCAGTTGAGGAACAATGAGAAAGTAATTCTGCTTTGAAAGTTGTTAGATTTGTAATCCCACTTTTGAGAAAATGGCCTTTTAATGTCTTGGTACACCTACTGGAGAGCTCTTCTTTGTCTACACCCATTCAGTATCGTTCACACCCTCTTAAGCCTTAGCCCCGCCCATCTCTTTAAGAATTCCCATGTGAGGTCGTGTGCTAAACAGAGTGAGGAGTGTAGTAAACAACCAAAGATTTCAAGACTAAAAGTGGTAAAAGTAGTAGACTACAATAAGGAAAAACTCCAGATTAAAGTACACTTTTTCAGGGTGGCGCAGTGGTCTAAGGCTGCAGGAAGGTTCCTGTATATTTCCGTGACTAAACCAGCTCGTAATTTAACCATTTTATTTCTATTTACACATGGAGTACAAGTTTGTTATTAAGGCACATAAAAGTGCACATGCTCCAGAAGGCATTGCTGGCCAAAAACGCATTTTGATAAAAAATTGGCGTGAGACATACGGCTGGCTTCCTGAAACTGGTCGCATATGTGTGGAGAGGAAAGAAATATGAGAAAGAAAAAACCTGCATATCTCTTTCTCTCTGTACCTCTGGCTCCCATAGTCTGTTGCGATACATTTTCACCATTTCCTGTGGCTGAGTGGAGGTAGATAGTCAGATGTTCTGGGAACCAGGAGAGGAGGGGTACGGGCAGGGTAGAGAGAGAATGCAAGGCTACCCCACCTAGAGATGTAGAGGAAGCGAGTACAGAAAGAGAGGAGACTACGGAGACAGTTGGAGGCGAATGGTTAATATACAGGCCAGGTTGCAGAAGGAGGAAAGTAGTTCATATTCAAAGAGGATGCAGGATACTCAGATGAAGTGGACTGGGGTACTAGGTTAGGGGTCCATTGGGTAGGAGGATGTCTTTAGAGGGGTGTGTGTGTGTGTGTGTGTGTGTGTGTGTGTGTGTGTGTGTGTGTGTGTGTGTGTGTGTGTGTGTGTGTGTGTGTGTGTGTGTGTGTGTGTGTGTGTGTGTGTGTGTGTGTGTGTGTGTGTGTGTATTGGGGGGGTTGTAGAATTGAAACCATACCTCCAGTCCATCACCAGAGCTGCTCTGGCAGCAACATGTGGAAAGAATGTATGACCTACTTTTCATTTCCGTGTTTAATACAATATTGGTCTGCTCTGAGGGAGAGACAGAGAGGGAGAAAGCTGGTGTCGGCATTGCACTTTTGTTTTCCATCTCCTGAAGGAGCAAGTGAGCAGATGGAGGGAAGGAGGGTTAGTGTGCTGGTCTAGTGTAGAGGTGCAGGAGCTCTGTCTCTGTTTCTTTCTCTCTCTCTGTATCTCCCTCTCTCTCTCAATTCAATTTCTATTCAATTTCAAAATCAATTTCAGGCCTTATTGGCATGTGAAACATATGTTAACATTGCCAAAGCAAGTGAAGTAGATAATAAACAAAAGTGAAATAAACAATAATAAACAACAAACAACAATCTCTCTGTCTGTCTCTGTCTCTCTGTCTGTCTCTCTGTCTCTCTCAATTCGTCTGTCTGTCTCTCTATCTGTCTCTATCTGTCTGTCTCTCTCTGTCTGTCTCTCTGTCTGTCTCTCTGTCGCTCTCTCGTAATATGTGCCTGTAGGCATATTGTAGTTCCAGAGCTCACAGTCGAGACTCTAGTGGACTTCCAGTATTACTATTGTAGTTCCAGAGCTCCCAGTCTAGACTCTAGTGGACTTCCAGTATTACTATTGTAGTTCCAGAGCTCACAGTCTAGACTCTAGTGGACTTCCAGTATTACTATTGTAGTTCCAGAGCTCCCAGTCTAGACTCTAGTGGACTTCCAGTATTACTATTGTAGTTCCAGAGCTCCCAGTCTAGACTCTAGTGGACTTCCATTATTACTATTGTAGTTCCAGAGCTCACAGTCAAGACTCTAGTGGACTTCCAGTATTACTATTGTAGTTCCAGAGCTCCCAGTCGAGACTCTAGTGGACTTCCAGTATTACTATTGTAGTTCCAGAGCTCCCAGTCTAGACTCTGGTGGACTTCCAGTATTACTATTGTAGTTCCAGAGCTCCCAGTCTAGACTCTAGTGGACTTCCAGTATTACTATTGTAGTTCCAGAGCTCACAGTCGAGACTCTAGTGGACTTCCAGTATTACTATTGTAGTTCCAGAGCTCCCAGTCTAGACTCTAGTGGACTTCCAGTATTACTATTGTAGTTCCAGAGCTCCCAGTCTAGACTCTGGTGGACTTCCAGTATTACTATTGTAGTTCCAAAGCTCCCAGTCTAGACTCTGGTGGACTTCCAGTATTACTATTGTAGTTCCAGAGCTCCCAGTCTAGACTCTAGTGGACTTCCAGTATTACTATTGTAGTTCCAGAGCTCCCAGTCTAGACTCTAGTGGACTTCCAGTATTACTATTGTAGTTCCAGAGCTCCCAGTCTAGACTCTAGTGGACTTCCAGTATTACTATTGTAGTTCCAGAGCTCCCAGTCTAGACTCTAGTGGACTTCCAGTATTACTATTGTAGTTCCAGAGCTCACAGTCGAGACTCTAGTGGACTTCCAGTATTACTATTGTAGTTCCAGAGCTCCCAGTCTAGACTCTAGTGGACTTCCAGTATTACTATTGTAGTTCCAGAGCTCCCAGTCTAGACTCTAGTGGACTTCCAGTATTACTATTGTAGTTCCAGAGCTCCCAGTCTAGACTCTAGTGGACTTCCAGTATTACTATTGTAGTTCCAGAGCTCACAGTCGAGACTCTAGTGGACTTCCAGTATTACTATTGTAGTTCCAGAGCTCCCAGTCTAGACTCTAGTGGACTTCCAGTATTACTATTGTAGTTCCAGAGCTCCCAGTCTAGACTCTAGTGGACTTCCAGTATTACTATTGTAGTTCCAGAGCTCCCAGTCTAGACTCTAGTGGACTTCCAGTATTACTATTGTAGTTCCAGAGCTCACAGTCGAGACTCTAGTGGACTTCCAGTATTACTATTGTAGTTCCAGAGCTCACAGTCGAGACTCTAGTGGACTTCCAGTATTACTATTGTAGTTCCAGAGCTCACAGTCGAGAGTCTAGTGGACTTCCAGTATTACTATTGTAGTTCCAGAGCTCCCAGTCTAGACTCTAGTGGACTTCCAGTATTACTATTGTAGTTCCAGAGCTCCCAGTCTAGACTCTAGTGGACTTCCAGTATTACTATTGTAGTTCCAGAGCTCCCAGTCTAGACTCTAGTGGACTTCCAGTATTACTATTGTAGTTCCAGAGCTCACAGTCGAGACTCTAGTGGACTTCCAGTATTACTATTGTAGTTTCACTAACGGAGCTCCCAGTCGTCTAGTAGTAGACTTCTAATATTGTAGTTCTAGAGCGTCTCCTGGTGTGTGTCAAAGCCTGAACTAGAAACAGGCTCACTGCCTTTTCCTGTAAGGTCATTCTTGAGTATGGTGATGGTGAAAGAAGTACCATGGGCCTGTACAAGGATACGGTGATATTGAACACAGACTACATGCATTGTCTCTACTTTACTAGGTCATATTAGGGATTGGGTGAAGGTTTCTCTTGCTCCTCCTGAGCAGACCTCTATTAGGCTGTCCTATAGGTTCTGGTGTTGTACAAGGCTGTTGGAACAGAATCCATTTGCTGTTACAAGTGGAATATTGTACAGTGCAGGGCTGTTGGAAGTGGCTCCATCTTTCAGCAGAGAGAGAGACACAGGAAGCTGAGACACAGGAAGCTGAGACACAGGAAGCTGAGACACAGGATTAGTCGGTTAGTTCAGTGACTGAGGAAACCCCCCTGGCTACCCTTTCCTGTTGTTGACCTGCTGTATTCCTAGATCACACATTGTGCGATACCACCAGGGATTCAAAGCTGACAGTAGGGTCGTATTGTGTCGTAACCCCAGGGTTGTATTGTGCCATAAACCTAGGGTCGTATTGTGCCATAACCCCAGGGTTGCATTGTGCCATAACCCCAGGGTCGTATTGTGCCGTAACCCCAGGGTTGTATTGTGCCATAAACCCAGGGTCGTATTGTGCCATAACCCCAGGGTTGCATTGTGCCATAACCCCAGGGTCGTATTGTGCCGTAACCCCAGGGTTGTATTGTGCCATAAACCCAGGGTCGTATTGTGCCGTAACCCCAGGGTTGTATTGTGCCATAACCCCAGGGTCGTATTGTGGCGTAACCCCAGGGTTGTATTGTGCCATAAACCCAGGGTCATATTGTGCCATAACCCCGGGGTTGCATTGTGCTGTAACCTGAGGGTCGTGACGTGGGGACATGTTTGGGGAAAGAGACTTGACTCTTGCCAGGTGTATTATTGGAATGGAGCAAAGGAGAGTCCCGTTTGAAAAGAGAGTATAATATTTTTTTGCCAGTATAGTATTTTTGACCAACGGGAAATTTAGAACGCTAACGTATTCTTGAAACAGGAAATGTTTTGATACCAGAGAATATTCTGTGGATTGACTTTAGACAATGTGCTGTTGTCATTATTCCACTCTTTTTTGAAGCTACCTTTCAAACACACAATTCAATCAGTGACACATTATAACCGTTGATATGTTTGCTGCGTGTAGGTCTATTATGAACTAACAGTGCCTTTCTCTCCCCTCTCTCTGGTCCAGGTCTGTTTCTGATCCTGGGTCTGATGCTGTACCCTGCAGGCTGGGGTTCAGACAAGGTGCAGCTGTACTGTGGTCAGGACGCGGCTCCCTACCAGGCAGGGCTGTGTACCATGGGCTGGGCCTTCTACACAGCCATGGGAGGCACCGTGCTCACTTTCATCTGCGCTGTGTTCTCAGCCCAGGCCGAGATCGCCACGTCCTCAGACAAGGTGCAGGAGGAGATCGAGGAAGGCAAGAGCCTAATCTGCCTGCTCTGAGATGGACCAGGAGGGGAGAAGGAGAGGAATGTCAAGTCCCACCCCCCTCTTCTCCACTCTGGGTTCCAGCTGTCAATCAAACGGAAGCCCCCATGTTGTTTACCACTAAGACGGACTCTCTGACCTTTGACCCTGTATTGTTGTTATTGTTCATGTGGGAGAAATCTACAGTGCCAAGCTTTTCACAAACCTGTGCTTCAATGTATTTCCTCTCCCCGCCACCAGAGGTGATGTCTGTCTGTGTTCTGTATGTTGTTATTTCTAATGTGTGCCAGTACCAGCTACCCTGACACCAGTATGTGTGTATTGTAAATAAGTGTGTATATACTGTACATAGTGATGATGATGATGATCTGAGAATGGTGGTCCTCAGCTCTGTTCAGGCTGTGTTTTAAATTAGTGTCACTCTTGCTTTGAATACTGGTGTGATGAGGACAACACCTAAAGACCAGCCTTCCTGGTGCTAATCTTCTGTTGTACCATAAAACTCCAGGTAGAAGTTGCCCCTAACTACAGATCTAGTATCACATTACCCAACCCCAAATCATAACCTGAACCACGAGAAGGATCAAATAATATCGTATCCCAGACCCGCAGTTAGAGGTAACTTCTACCAGCTCCAGCTTAAACCAGGTGTGAGTAACTCTACAAGGGAACCACTACTCAGTCAAGTAAACTACTCACAGACATGGCCTTAGTTTAGCATGGAATCATGATGTCCGTAAAGCTTACAGAATGTACTGTCAATTGAAATGACCAATGTATGTCTTCTTGGACCCTTGAACTGTATTGATGGGACGGACACCTACACAGGCCACGGTTACACACGGACTGAATGATCTAGCTGAGAAAGACTTGGACAACGATACACACAAGTATTCCTATTGGTGTCTTCCTTTTAGTGTCTTGTTTCAGGAAGGACTCCTATTCCTGCAACACCAAGGCAGGTCAGTTATTCCTACAACACCAGCCACAGCGCTGGAGAGAAACTGTTGAGACTTGTGTTGTTGCGTCATCATCTGACTACCACAGCTCCCCAGTCTGTCTCTCTGCCAAACCAATAAAAACAGAAAGAAAAACACACGAATATCTGGTCTTAGTTTTCCTCCAGCAACATGAATCTCTTTGGTGCTCTATGTAATGTGGGGGAGGATGGGTGAGGAGGGGGGGTTAGGGAGGGAGGGAGGGAAAGAAGTGTGAGACCTTAGTTTGGGGTGGAGGGTGTTGTGGGGTGAAGTTGCCAGTGAGAGAGAGAGAGTGTGTGTGCGTGCGAGTCTGCCTTCCACCACAGTGAAAACTCCTGCCGCTGGCACCCCTGATCAGGGCGAGCGGGAGGGGAGCCAGCTGTTCCCTCTCGCATGAGCATGCTAGACATTATGGAGGAAACGTGTGCTCACGTGGGAAAAGTGTGCTCACGCGGGAAAAGTGTGCTCACGCGGGAAAAGTGTGGTCATGCGAGAGAGGAAACTCCCACTTACACAGCCAGGAACCTTGACCATTTTTTTCAGTGGTAAATGGCCTGAGTAAACTTATTTATCTATCATATTTACCAGTTATTCTAAGACCTGGAGAATCACAGAGATAGGAATCACAAAACGGCACACACAGGCATGTCTTACCATACTTGTGAGGACTTTTAGGGGACAAACAATTGATTCCCATTCAAAATATATTTAAACCTAACCCTACACCTAAGCCTTAAACAGACATTTTACAAGTGAGGACCGGCAAAATGTCCTCACTTCTGTGAATTTTTGTTGGTTTACTATTCTTGTGAGAACTTGTATGTCTGTCTGTGAATTTTAGTTGGTTTACTATTCTTGTGAGAACTTGTATGTCTGTCTGTGAACTTTAGTTGGTTTACTATTCTTGTGAGAACTTGTATGTCTGTCTGTGAACTTTAGTTGGTTTACTATTCTTGTGAGAACTTGTATGTCTGTCTGTGAACTTTGATTGATGAACGTTTCTTTGCTACCTGACAATTTTACATTTTTTACTTTTTAATGACCGTTTTATATTTTTCCCCTCGCCCAACTTTTTTCATTCAACATTTTCACCCCGGAAGCTTTATCTGGACATGGCTCTACACGACCACCACCAGCCGATGCTAAGTAGTTACATTAACATTATGCCTTCTAATTGCGGTCGCTGTACTCATTATAATCAAATCAAATCAAATCAAATGTATTTATATAGCCCTTCGTACATCAGCTGATATCTCAAAGTGCTGTACAGAAACCCAGCCTAAAACCCCAAACAGCAAGCAATGCAGGTGTAGAAGCACGGTGGCTAGGAAAAACTCCCTAGAAAGGCCAATACCTAGGAAGAAACCTAGAGAGGAACCAGGCTATGTGGGGTGGCCAGTCCTCTTCTGGCTGTGCCGGGTGGAGATTATAACAGAACATGGCCAAGATGTTCAAATGTTCATAAATGACCAGCATGGTCGAATAATAATAAGGCAGAACAGTTGAAACTGGAGCAGCAGCACAGTCAGGTGGAAGTTGAAACTGGAGCAGCAGCATGGCCAGGTGGACTGGGGACAGCAAGGAGTCATCATGTCAGGTAGTCCTGGGGCATGGTCCTAGGGCTCAGGTCCTCCGAGAGAGAGAAAGAAAGAGAGAAGGAGAGAATTAGAGAACGCACACTTAGATTCACACAGGACACCGAATAGGACAGGAGAAGTACTCCAGATATAACAAACTGACCCCAGCCCCCCGACACATAAACTACTGCAGCATAAATACTGGAGAGCGATCACCTTATATACAGGAGAGCGATCACCTTATGGCGAGGATAGCCGTGCTGCAAGCCCAGATTCAGACGCAATCGTTAGGCAAGGGTCATTTAAGTACAGGAAAGGATGAAACAGCGTCTGTGCCACCAGTAAGTACAGATAGTAACGTTAGTATAAATCCCCTCGCACAGTCAGCGCACCTGGACAACTTTCTCATGGCTTCTGTAGGGAGATGCTGTAGGAATGCTCAACTGGTGTCGCTCATTCAGCCGACAGAATCGTTCAACCAGTTCTCCCCATTAAGCAGCAAGTCGTAGTCAGAGGCCGAGCCTTCTCTGGTCTCTCCTCCTCCCGTTACGGGGTCAGAGGCCGAGCCTTCTCTGGTCTCTCCTCCTCCCGTTACAGGGTTAGAGGCCGAGCCTTCTCTGGTCTCTACTCCTCCCGTTACGGGGTCAGAGGCCGAGCCTTCTCTGGTCTCTCCTCCTCCCGTTACAGGGTCAGAGGCCAAGCCTTCTCTGGTCTCTACTCCCGTTACGGGGTCAGAGGCCGAGCCTTCTCTGGTCTCTACTCCTCCCGTTACGGGGTCTGAGACCGAGCCTTCTCTGGTCTCTACTCCTCCCGTTACAGGGTCAGAGGCCGAGCCTTCTCTGGTCTCTCCTCCTCCCGTTACGGGGTCAGAGGCCGAGCCTTCTCTGGTCTCTACTCCTCCTGTTACGGGGTCAGAGGCCGAGCCTTCTCTTGTCTCTACTCCTCCCGTTACGGGGTCTGAGACCGAGCCTTCTCTTGTCTCTATTCCTCCCGTTATGGGGTCTGAGACGCCGAAGCTTCCCACCATTAGCTCTGACAAATTGAAAACCCTAGTCATTGGCGACTCCATTACCCGCAGTATTAGACTTAAAACGAATCATCCAGCGATCATGCACTGTTTACCAGGGGACAGGGCTACCGACGTTAAGGCTAATCTGAAGATGGTGCTGGCTAAGGCTAAAACCGGGGAGTGTAGAGAGTATAGGGATATTGTTATCCACGTCGGCACCAACGATGTTAGAATGAAAGAGTCAGAGGTCACCAAGCGCAACATAGGTTCAGCATGTAAATCAGCTAGAAAGATGTGTCGGCATCGAGTAATTGTCTCTGGCCCCCTCCCAGTTCGGGGGAGTGATGAGCTCTACAGCAGAGTCTCACAACTCAACCGCTGGTTGAAAACTGTTTTCTGCCTCTCCCAAAATATAGAATTTGTAGATAATTGGCCCTCTTTCTGGGACTCACCCACAAAAAGGACCAAGCCTGGCCTGCTGAGGAGTGACAAACTCCATCCTAGCTGGAGGGGTGCTCTCATCTTATCTACCAACATAGACAGGGCTCTAACTCCTCTCGCTCCACAATGAGCGCAGTGCAGGCCAGGCAGAAGGCTGTTAGCCACCCTGCCAGCTTAGTGGAGTCTGCCACTAGCACAGTCAGTGTAGTCAGCTCAGCAATCCCCATTGAGACCGTGTCTAGGTTGGGCAAAACTTAAAATGGCGGTGTTCGCCTTAGCAAACTCACTGGAATGAAGACCTCCTCCATTTCTGTCATTATTGAAAGAGGTTGTGATTTCTCACATCTCAAAATAGGGCTACTTAATGTTAGATCCCTCACTTCCAAGGCAGTTATAGTCAATGAAGTAATCACTGATCATAATCATGATGTGATTGGCCTGATTGAAACATGGCTTAAGCATGATGAATTTACTGTAGTCTGGCCCAGGGGTGTGAAGGTGAATGGAAAGGGACTGGAGCAACAAACAGCCCTTACCTCTAACCCTATTACGGGGGCTGAATCACTGGCTTACTGGTGCTTTTCCATGCCGTCCCTAGGAATGGTGTATCACGCAAGTGGGTTGAGTCACTGACGTGATCTTCCTGTCCGGGTTGGCTCCCCCCTCGGGTTCGTGCCGTGGGGGAGATCTTCGTGGGCTATACTCGGCCTTGTCTCAGGGTAGTAAGTTGATGCTTGAAGATATCCCTCTAGTGGTGTTGGGGCTTTAGCAAAGTAGGTGGGGTTATATCCTGCCTGTTTGGCCCTGCCACAGTGTCTCCCAACCCTTCCTGTCTCAGCCTCCAGTATTTATGCTGCAATAGTTTGTGTCGCAGGACTAGGGTCAGTCTGATATCTAGAGTATTTCTCCTGTCTTATCTGGTGTCCTGTGTGAATTTAAGTATGCTCCCTCTAATTCTCTCTCTTTCTCCTCTCTTTCTCCTCTCTCTCTTTCTCTGATTGATGATAATACAGTCATAGTAAGTACATTTTTCCCCAATAAAGTAGCTATCAGCAACATCAGAAAAAGTAAGGGGGAAAAAAGTCAAGTGCAAGTGTCAGGTCATGAAATACTTTTTTTAAATTGCCCACATGAAAAAATATTACAGTATATTATGGTTTAAATACTATAGAAGTCACTGTATGTGTTTTTGCAGACTATTGTAGCATTCACTGTTTTCACTGTTTTTGCGAACCAAAGAATACTGTATTTATTTACAGTTTTTAGCTAATTTTCCCCTAACTGCAGACGCTCTCTAGCAGTTGGAGGACTAAATTACCTCAGGCTTAGCATTTAAATGGACTGGAAAACAACAGTAATTTTTGTGACTAAATACACCCTTCTGGCTAGCTGACCACCGATTTTCATTACAATTTATGTAGGTTAAGATAGGTTATTAGAGTAAAAAAAAGCTATGTATATACATTTTGTGGGACACATCATTTAATATCCAACTTTTAACCTCTGAAATATAGCTAACGGATTTACTAATGTTGCTAGCTTAGTTGCTAAATGTTGATAGAATTGCTTAGTAACCAAAAAGGAAAGAAATTGTAAGTGTTAGATGATACATATAATGAAAAGGATAATGGCGCCGGAGGGGATGGCTCCTAAACAACTGTGTTTTTTTTGTGTTTCTTCACATTGTTCGTAACTTATTTTGTCCATAATGTTGCTTCTACTGTCTCTTATGACTGAAAAGAGCTTCTGGATATCAGTGATTACCTCAAACTGGAAAAACCAGGCCCAAATCCCCGTCAATCGTGTGAAGAAAAGACGGAAATACACGGGGCGGAGATCGGGGTGCCTTGTGAGAATTTGTCGGCGAGTTGGTAACCCTCCTTTACCATCTGTTCTATTGGCCAACATGCAATCACTGGAGAATTGACTGGATGATCTCCGTTGGAGACTATCCTACCAACGGGACATTAAACACTGTAATATCTTATGTTTCACCGAGTCGTGGCTGGACGGCGACACGGATAACATACAGTTGGCTGGGTTTTCAGTGCATCGGCAGGACAGAGCAGCGTACGTCTGGTAAGACGAGGGGTGGTGGTGTGTGTCCATTTGTCAATAACAGCTGGTGCATGATGTCAAATATTTATCTTCCACCACATTGCACGCAGGTCCTGCAGCCACTGGTCGTGGCATACTTTTGCCCTTTAAAGGCCCACTCCAAGGTAGCTGGAGTCCTCAGCCATTTTGACCACTCCTGGTAAACAAATCAGAATTTGCCAGAATATTCAGCTACCCGTACCAGCGTTACAAGGACATGCACTATGTGGTGGAAGGGTTTAAGAAGTGGGGCCTCTTCCCTATTGACCCTTCATCCATTGAAGGGTCCCGTTTAATGCCGCTGAAACTCCTCACCACCACCAGTGCCTCCCAGTTTGAAACACCTGTAGGAGCTGCTGGATCCCCCAGCTGCCGAAGAAGGCCATGTGCCTGCTCTCTCGGCCACACCATCGTCGGCCCCTCATCCCTACCACTACTAACACCAGCTCCTCCAAGCCATTGTCTGCGGTTTCATCCACCATGATAAACATCAGCCCCACGTCTGTCGCCACTGAAGCGGCCTCCTCTGGACCAACTGCCTCCCCAGGCTGCTCTGGTCACACCACCACAGCAGCCTCCTCTGGACCAACTGCCTCCTCAGGCTGCTCTGGTCACACCACCACAGCAGCCTCCTCTGGACCAACTGCCTCCTCAGGCTGCTCTGGTCACACCACCACAGCAGCCTCCTCTGGACCAACTGCCTCCTCAGGCTGCTCTGGGCACACCACCACAGCAGCCTCCTCTGGACCAACTACCTCCTCAGGCTGCTCTGGTCACACCACCACAGCAGCCTCCTCTGGACCAACTGCCTCCTCAGGCTGCTCTGGTCACACCACCACAGCAGCCTCCTCTGGACCAACTGCCTCCTCAGGCTGCTCTGGGCACACCACCACAGCAGCCTCCTCTGGACCAACTGCCTCCTCAGGCTGCTCTGGGCACACCACCACAGCAGCCTCCTCTGGACCAACTGCCTCCTCAAGCTGCTCTGGGCACACCACCACAGCAGCCTCCTCTGGTGTCCCTGCCCCTTGCAATTTGAATACAGCCACCTCCACTGTTTATGTATTTTATAAAACTGCTATATTTAACTAATTCTTTTTTTCTCTCTTAACCTGTTGCGTCGAGCCATCCCGGATCCGGGATCGTGAATACAGCCTCAAGCTCATTACCATAACGCAACGTTAACTATTCATGAAAATCGCAAATGAAATGAAATTAATATGCTAGCTCTCAAGCTTAGCCTTTTGTTAACAACACTGTCATCTCAGATTTTCAAAATATGCTTCTCAACCATTGCAAAATAAGCATTTGTGTAACAGCTAGCGCGGCTAGCGTAGCATTTAGCGTTAGCATCAGCAGACAACATTTTCACAAAAACCAGAAAATCATTCAAATAAAATCATTACCTTTGAAGAACTTCAGATGTTTTCAATGAGGAGACTCAGTTAGATAGCAAATGCTCAGTTTTTCCTGAAAGATGATTTGTTTAGGAGAAATTGCTCCGTTTGGTGCGTCATGTTTGGCTACCAAAAAAAATGAAAATTCAGTCTTCAAAACGCCTAACTTTTTTCCAAATTAACTCCATAATATCGACTGAAACATGGCAAACGTTGTTTAGAACCAATCCTCAAGGTGTTTTTCACATATCTCTTCGATGATATATCGTTCGTGGAAGTGTGCTTTCCCCTCTGAATCCCAGGAGAAAATGCCTGCGGCTGAAGATTACGCACCAATTTACACAAAGGACACCGGGCGGACCCGTGGTAAATGTAGTCTCTTATGGCCAATCTTCCAATGATATGCCTACAAATACGTCACAATGCTGCAGACACCTTGGAGAAACGATAGGAAGGTCAGGCTCATTCCCGGCGCATTCACAGCCATATAAGGAGACAATAGAAAACAGAGCTTCGAAAATTCTGCCCATTTCCTGGTTAAAGTATCATCTTGGTTTCGCCTGTAGCATGAGTTCTGTGACACTCACAGATAATATCTTTGCAGTTTTGGAAACCTTCCAAAGCTGCCAATTATATGCATAGTCGAGCATCTTTTCGTGACAAAATATTGCGCTTAAAACGGGCACGTTTTTTTATCCATAAATTAAAAGAGCGCCCCCTATATCCAAGAAGTTAACATATCTACAGTCCATAGCACCAGCCCACAAGGCATGTCCACCTCCTACATATTTTCTTCAGCTTCCTCCAGTGATATTGATGTAAAAAAGTTGAAAATGGTTTCATGAAACATTCTCTGTCTAACACGTCTTTCTCTCTCAACTGCAGCACAGAAAAGGAAGAGAAAAGCTCCTCCGGCCACCTCTGTCACATCCCCATAGCATCACCCTCAGGTTCTTTTTCTCTCCCAGTTGTATCAATTACTATTGTTGCTGTAGTACGTCTTGTACATTTGCAAGCCATGTTACGTTGTTGTTGTTTTCAAAGAAAAGAAGAAGATACCACCTGCTGTGCTCACTGCGGGGAGCTTGATCTGCCTGCAAGCTCCCTGCACGAGTGTGAGTCCAAGGTGCCATGGGCGTGCTGTGACTTCTGCCTGTACTGGTTCCACTGCAGGTGTGTGCTGTGACTTCTGCCAGTACTGGTTCCACTGCAGGTGTGTGCTGTGACTTCTGCCAGTACTGGTTCCACTCCAGGTGTGTGCTGTGACTTCTGCCAGCACTGGTTCCACTGCAGGTGTGTGCTGTGACTTCTGCCAGTACTGGTTCCACTGCAGGTGTGTGCTGTGACTTCTGCCAGTACTGGTTCCACTGCAGGTGTGTGCTGTGACTTCTGCCAGCACTGGTTCCACTGCAGGTGTGTGCTGTGACTTCTGCCAGCACTGGTTCCACTGCAGGTGTGTGCAGTGGGATCCAGAAGTGGAGCTGGATTGTTTTTGTGATTTCTGTGACAATATAGGGATGGAGGTCAAGATTTACTGTGATTGTTTGTTTTGTTTGTTTTCATATGCAATTATTATGCCATTTATATATACAGTATATACCTATTTCTTACCTTCAAATCAAACTTTATTTGCTTCATGCGCCGAATACAACAAGTGTAGACTTTACCGTGAAATGCTTACTTACAAGTCCTTAACCAACAGTGCAGTTGAAGAAGAAGAAAATATTTACCCAGTAGGCTAAACTAAAAATAAATAATAAAAAGTAACACAATAAGAAAAACAATATTGAGGCTATATACAGGGGGCACCGGTACAGCGTCAGTGTGCGGTGGTACAGGCTATTTGAGGTCATTTGAGATTTGTATGAATTGTTCAGCAGTCTAATGGCTTGGGGGTAGAAGCTGTTGAAGAGCCTTTTTGTCCATGACTTGGCGCTCTGGTACCGCTTGCCGTGCAGTAGCAGAGAAAACAGTCTATAACTTGGGTGACTGGAGTCTGACAATTTTATTGGCTTTCCTCTGACACCGCCTGGGTATATAGGTCCTGGATGGCAGGAAGCTTGGCCCCAGTGATATACTGGACCGTACACACTACCCTCTGTAGCGGCTTACAGTTGGATGCCGAGCAGCTACCATACCAGGCGGTGATGCAACCGGTCAGGATGCTCTCGATGGTGCAGCTGTAGAACTTTTTGAGGACCTGGGAACCCATGCCAAATCTTTTCAGTCTCCTGTGGGGGAAAGGCGTTGTCGTGCCCTCTTCACAACTGTCTTGGTGTGTTTGGACCATGATCATTTGTTGGTGATGTGGCCCCTTCGATGTTAATGGGGGCATGTTCAGCCCTCCTTTTCCTGTAGTCCACAATCAGCTCCTTTGTCTTGCTCACATTGAGGGAGAGGTTGTTGTCCTGGTACCACACTGCCAGGTCCCTGACCTCCTCCCTATAGGCGGTCTCATCATTGTCGGTGATCATGCCTACCACAGTTGTGTTGTCAGCAAACTAAATGATGGTGTTGGAGTTGTGCTTGGCAACGCAGTCGTGTGTGAACAGGGAGTACAGGACGGGACTAAGCACGCACCCCTGAGGGGCCCCTGGTGTGATTTTATACATATTTAAACCTGAGACATCTGTCACTGCAGTAATTGACACCATATCTGAATATGGTAACCTGTCAGGGTACAAAATTAACATGGATAAATCTATGGCTTTACCTTTGAATATCCCCTCTACAATCAACTTAGAAACAATATCTCCATTCCAATGGACTGAAACAGGCTTGAAATACATGAGCATATGTTACTCCAAATCTTAAAGACCTGTTCACTTCAAATTATTTGCCTTTGCTCACAAAGATTAAACAGGACCTGGTTAACTGGTCTACCCTACCAAACTCCTGTTGTCAGGATGAATATCTTTCCTCGGCTAAATGAGTGTATTGCACTGGAAGACGAAGGGTGTTGCTGACCTTATGCCTTTAATTTCTCAGGACACTCTTAAATTGTTCCAACAGATAAAAACTGAGTTTGACTTACCCAACAAATGTTTATTTGATACTAGCCATCCCGGATCCGGGATCGTGAATACAGCCTCAAGCTCATTACCATAACGCAACGTTAACTATTCATGAAAATCGCAAATGAAATGAAATAAATATGCTAGCTCTCAAGCTTAGCCTTTTGTTAACAACACTGTCATCTCAGATTTTCAAAATATGCTTTTCAACCATAGCAAAACAAGCATTTGTGTAACAGTATTGATAGCTAGCGTAGCATTTAGCGTTAGCATTCAGCGGTCAACATTTTCACAAAAACAAGAAAAGCATTCAAATAAAATAATTTACCTTTGAAGAACTTCTGATGTTTTCAATGAGGAGACTCTCAGTTAGATAGCAAATGTTCAGTTTGTCCAAAAAGATTCTTTGTATAGGATAAATCGCTCCGTTTTGTACATCACGTTTGGCTACCAAAAAAGAACAAAAATTCAGTCATCAAAACGCCGAACTTTTTTCCAAATGAACTCCATAATATCGACTGAAACATGGCAAACGTTGTTTAGAATCAATCCTCAAGTGTTTTTCACATATCTCTTCGATGATATATCGTTCGTGGAAGTGTGCTTTCTCCTCTGAATCCCATGGGAAAATGCCTGCAGCTGAAGATTACGCACCAATTTAGACAAAGGACCCCGGTCGGACACCTGGTAAATGTAGTCGCTTATGGCCAATCTTCCAATGATATGCCTACAAATACGTCACAATGCTGCAGACACCTTGGGCAAACGGCAGAAAGCTTAGGCTCGTTCAGGGCACATTCACAGCCATATAAGGAGACAATGGAAAACAGAGCCTCAAAAATTCTGCTCATTTCCTGTTTGAAGTTTCATCTTGGTTTCGCCTGTAGCATCAGTTCTGTGGCACTCACAGATAATATCTTTGCAGTTTTGGAAACGTCAGAGTGTTTTCTTTCCAAAGCTGTCAATTATATGCATAGTCGAGCATCTTTTCGTGACAAAATATTGCGCTTAAAACAGGCACGTTTTTTTATCCAATAATGAAATAGTGCCCCCATAGCTTCAAGAGGATTTATGTACCTACAACTTAGACACTTCATAGAGGGTCAGAAGAAAGTCGATAAACTACGTTTTCAAATTACTGAAGTTAAAAACAATTTATGAATCCTATTGTTCAGAGAGGTTTATTCTCCAACTTATATTCTATTTTGTTGATCAGAAGTGCCTCATTCATTCACGCGTTGAGACATATTTGGGAGAGAGACATTCGGTGAGGAAGAATGAATGGGCTTCTATCTACGAAAGGGTCTAACCCAAATTCACCTCCGTAAGCATACAATAACTAAATATTTTAATATAACCTACTTTACACCTGTCCACCGTCACAGAATGTGTTCCAATGCATCACATTCATGTTTCAAATGTAAACAGTAGATTTGCACCTTCATGCATGTTCTTTTGGTACTGTAGCAGAATCCAGTCTTATTGGAATTATATTAATTTACACATCCAGAAAATGTTGGGTAGACAATTAGCTTTTTCACCAAATGTATATTTGCTCTACTTTGATTGTAATGTTGTGTTTGACCCTGACTCTGAACATCTGTTCAATACCCTTGTTTACTTAGTGAAAAAATTTATATTGTTATTATGGTCCACACCTGAAGTACCACACTGTTTGTATTCGGTCATGTTTCCAGTCACCTTGCCTTGATTAAAAGCAGTGGTTTGCACTTTCAGTTTTCGATTCATGGTTTCTGGTTGGGGAATGTTTTAATAGTTGCTGTGAATACAACATCGCCAATGCACTTGCTAATGAACTCTCTGTCTGAATCAGCGTATTCGTCAATGTTGTTGTTTGACGCAATGCGGAACATATCCCAATCCACGTGATCGAAGCAATCTTGAAGTGTGGAATCAGATTGGTCGGACCAGCGTTGAACAGACCTGAGCGCAGGAGCTTCCTGTTTTAGTCTCTGTCTATAGGCAGGGAGCAACAAAATGGAGTCGTGGCCAGCTTTTCCGAAAGGAGGGCGGGGGAGGGCCTTATATGCGTCGCGGAAGTTAGAATAACAATGATCCAGGGTTTTACCAGCCCTGGTAGCACAATCGATATGCTGCTAGAATTTAGGGAGTCTTGTTTTCAGATTAGCCTTGTTAAAATCCCCAGCTACAATGAATGCAGCCTCAGGATATGTGTTTTCCAGTTCACATAGAGTCAAATAAAGTTCGTTCAGGGCCGTCGATGTGTCTGCTTTGGGGGAATATATGCGGCTGTTATTATAATCGAAGAGAATTCTCTTGGTAGATAATGCGGCCGACATTTGATTGTGAGGAATTCTAAGTCAGGTGAACAGGACTTGAGTTCCTGTATGTTGTTATGATCACACCACGTCTCGTTAATCATAAGGCCCCTCTTCTTACCAGAAAGATTGTTTGTTTCTGTCGGCGCGATCATCTATCTTGTTGTCAAGAGACTGGACAATGGCGAGTAGTATGCTCGGGAGCGGTGCGAGATGTGCCTGTCTCTGGAGCCTGACCAGAAGACCGCTTCGTCTGCCCCTTTTACGGCTTCGTTGTTTTGGTTCGCCGGCTGGGATCCGATCCTTTGTCCCGGGTGGTGGGCAAAACACAGGATCCGCTTCGGGAAAGTCGTATTCCTGGTCGTAATGATGGTGAGTTGACGTTGCTCTTATATCCAGTAGTTCCTCCTGACTGTATGTAATAAAACCTAAGATTACCTGGGGTACCAATGTAATAAATAACACGTAAAAAAAAAAAACAATACTGCATAGTTTCCTAGAAATGCAAAGCGAGGCGGCCATCTCTGTCGGCGCCGGAAGTACAAGGCTCTCCAGAAGGTAGTGAGGTCTGCACAACGCATCACCGGGGGCAAACTACCTGCCCTCCAGGACACCTACACCACCCGATGTCACAGGAAGGCCATAAAGATCATCAAGGACAACAACCACCCGAGCCACTGCCTGTTCACCCCGCTATCATCCAGAAGGCGAGGTCAGTACAGGTGCATCAAAGCAGGGACCGAGAGACTGAAAAACAGCTTCTATCTCAAGGCCATCAGACTGTTAAACAGCCACCACTAACATTGAGTGGCTGCTGCCATACATGTAAACAATGTAACACTAGCCACTTTAAACAATGCCACTTAATATAATGTTTACATACCCTACATTACTCATCTCATATGTATATACTGTACTCGATACCATCTACTGCCACTTGCCTATGCCGTTCTCATTCATATATCTTTATGTACATATTCTTCATTCCTTTACACTTGTGTGTATAAGGTAGCTGTTGTGAAATTGTTAGGTTAGATTACTCGTTGGTTATTACTGCATTGTCAGAACTAGAACTTCCAGAACTTCCTTTTATTGTACTTAGTCTGCTTGTCTATGCAACCCCTGTTAAAATAAAATAACAGTCTAATAAAAAGATAACTACAAAAAATAATTATAATAATGATATGTACCCATTGATTCTTGAAAAATATAACTTATATATTCATCATGAGCTCAGTTCAACTTTCAGACCCCATCAGAATGCAAAATATTAGCATGTTATAATTTGATATAATGATATATGGATGATCGGTCCTTGCATCCAAAGCTCTGTCTATGAATTTGAGAGTGGTAGTTTATCAATTCTCTAGCCCCATCCCTCAGCCTTTTAACAAACCAGGGGTGGTGAGACGGCTTTGTTATTATTTCTAATGCTGATTGCCGCTTTAAGCATCACGATGGCCGTACCAGATATATCCTTATTTACGATCCAAAATTTTTAAGTTCCCAAACAAGCACGTAGAGCGACAGCTAAGAGCGTCGTCGGGGCATGTTCAGTTTTTCACATGATGGGGGAGCTGTCCAGTTCCCTGGTGCTAAAATTGATGCCGCTAGCATCAAACACGACATTTCAGACTAGTTTATATTAAGGAAAATAAATAATGCCATAATCTACAGACTAACTATATATATTTTAATTTTCCGAACTGGTTTTCATTGAGAGGCAGGTCAAGCATTTTTATCAAAAACAATCACTTTTGCACGTGAAAACACATAATCCTACTCTTTACTCCAAAGAATCCTACTCATTACTCCACACGCTTAATAAACACTAAACAAAAATATAAACTCAACATGTAAAGTGTTGGTCCCATGTTTCATGAGCTGAAGTAAAAGATCCCAGAAATTTCCCACAAAAATATTATTTCTCTCAAATGTTGTGCAGACATTTGTTTACGTCCCTGTTAGTGAGTATTTCTTCTTTGCCAAGATAATCCTCCACCTGCCAGTTGTGGCATATGAAGAAGATAATTAAACAGCATGATTACACAAGTGCACCTTGTGCTGGGGACAATAAAAGGCCACTCTAAAATTTGCATTTTTGTCACACAACACAATGCCACAGATGGCTCAGGTTTTGAGGGAGCGTGCAATTGGCATGCTAACTGCAGGAATGTCCACCAGATCCATTGCCAGAGAATTGAATGTTCATTTCTCTACCAACATTGTTTTAGAGAATCTGGCCTCAAAACCATAGACAACATGTAATGACGCCAGCCCAGGACCTCCACATCCTGCTTCTTCACCTGGGTGATTGTGTGAGACCAGCCATCCAGACAGCTGATGAAACTGTGGGTTTTCACAACTGAAGAATTTCTGCACAAACTGTCAGAAACCGTCTCAGGGAAGCTCATCTAGGTGCTCGTAGTTCTCACCAGGGTCTTGACCTGACTACAGTTTGGCGTCGTAACTGACTTCAGTGGGTAAATGCTCACCTTTGATGACCAATGACATGCTGCAGAAGTGTGCTCTTTACGGATGAATCCTGGTTTCAACTGTACCGGGCAGACTGGGTGTTGTGTGTGTGGAAAGCATGTGGGCAAGCTGTCCCAGTTCTTCCATGGCCTGCATACTCACTGTAAGGTCCTGGGTGTCGTGAATGTGGAGTCAGGCTCAGGGAAACAGGGAGTTCAGCATAGTGCTCTTTTAATGCACACACGGTGAAAACACGGCTACCCACTAAACACTGGGTGCTTAAAACAAAATGCCCCAGATACGGGGATGAAAATATAACAGCACTATACACTAACATACAACAGCACGTTCGTCTCTAACCAACACCAGGGTTACAATATTAATTCCCGCACAAAGAAACGTGCGGGCCAGCTGACTAATAAAGCCCAACTAATTACAAACTTAAAACAGGTGCTATCAATAAACATATAAGGAGGGGGGGGGGAATCAGTGGCAGCTAGTAGACCGGCGACAACGACCGCCGAGCGCCACCCCCGAACGGGAAGGGGAGCCACCTTCGGTCGGACTAGTGACACTCACCAGACATGACACCCTTTGAGCATGGTTGGGATGCTCTGGATTGGCAGGTACGACAGTGTGTTTCAGTTACTGCAATATCCAGCAACTTTGCACAGCCATTGAAGAGGAGGGGAACAACATTCCACAGGCCCCAATCAACAGCCTGATCAACTCTATGTGAAGGAGATGTGTCGTGCTGCATGAGGCAAATGGTGGTCACACCAGATACTGACTGGTTTTCTGACCCACGCCTCTGAATAATGGCGCCGAAGGAGATGGCCGCTGTTTTACGATCCCGTAACCAATTGTGCTGCTGTGTATGTTTTTTCACATTATTTGTAACTTATTTAGTACGTAATGTTTCTGCCACCGTGTCTTCTGACCGAAAAGAGCTTCTTGACATTATGGCAGCGATTACTCACCCCGTACTGGAGGAAATCTTCTATTTCAATGAGTCGGACGGGAAGGATTTACTCCAGACACCCGACAAAGGGCCTCATCCCCATCATTCGCAGGAGGAAACGACGGAGGTATTGTGGACGACGGTCCGAGTGTCTTATAAGGATCCGTCACTGAGAGGGTGACCTTTAGTGACCTTTAGCCAATCTCCTGTTTGCCAACTTGCAATCAATCGATAATAAAATAGATGAACTACAAGCACGTGTATTCTACCAACGGGACATTAAAAACTGTAATATCTTATGTTTCACCGAGTCGTGACTGAACAACGACATGAATAACATACAGCTGGTGGGTTTTAAGCTTTTTCGGCAGGATAGAACAGCAGCCTCTGGTAAGACAAGGGGGGACGGCCTATGCATATTTGTAAACCACAGCTGGTGCACGAAATCTAAGGAAGCCTCAAGGTTTTGCTTGCCTAAGGTAGAGTATCTCACGATAAGCTGGAGACCTCACTATTCCTCAAGAGAGTTTGCATCTATATTTTTCGTAGCTGTCTATATACCACCACAGACTGATTCTGGCACTAAGACCGCACTGAATGAGCTGTATACGGCCATAAGAAAACAGGAAAATGCTCATCCAGAGGCAGCGCTCCTAGTGGCTGGGGACTTTAATGCAGGGAAACTCAAATCAGTTTTACCTCTTCTATCAGCATGTTAAATGTGCAACCAGAGGGAAAAAAACTCTAGACCACCTTTACTCGACACACAGAGCTGCATACAAAGTTCTCTCTCGCCCTCCATTTGGCAAATCTGACCATAATTCTATCCTGATTCCTACTTACAAGCAAAAACTAAAGCAGGAAGCACCAGTGACTCGGTCTATAAAAAAATGGTCAGATGAAGCAGAAGCTAAGCTACAGGACTGTTTTGCTAGCACAGACTGGAATATGTTCTGGGATTCTTCCGATGGCATTGAGGAGTACACCCACCACATCAGTCACTGGCTTCGTCAATAAGTGCATCGATGATGTCGTCCCCACAGTGACCGTATGAACATACCCCAACCAGAAGCCATAGTTTACAGGCAACATCCGCACTGAGCTGAAGGGTAGAGCTGCTGCTTTCAAGGAGTGGGACTGTAACCCGGAAGCCGATAAGAAATCCCGCTATGCCCTCAGACGAACCATCAAACAGGCAAGCGTCAATACAGGCCTAAGATTGAATCATACTACACCGGCTCCGACACTCGTCGGATGTGGCAGGACTTGCAAACTATTACAGACTACAAAGGGAAGCACAGCCACGAGCTGTCCAGTGACACAAACCTACTATACTAGCTAAATTACTTCTATGCTCGATTCGTGGCAAGTAACACTGAAACATGCATGAGAGCACCAGCTGTTCCAGAAGACTGTGATATCACGCTCTCCGTAGCCGATGTAAAACCTTTAGACAGGTCAACATTCAGACAGATTACAAGGATGTGTACTGAGAGCATGTGCTTACCTACTGGCAAGTGTCTTCACTGACATTTTCAACCTCTCCCTGACTGAGTCTGTAATACAAACATGTTTCAAGCAGACCACCATAGTCCCTGTGCCCAATAACACAAAGGTAACCTGCCTAAATGACTACCGACCCATAGCACTCACGTCTGTAGCCATGAAGTGCTTTGAAAGGCTGGTCATGGCTCACACCATTATCCCAGAAGCTCTAGACCTACTTCAATTTGCATACCGCCCCAACAGATCCACAGAGGATGCAATCTCTATTGCACTCAACACTGCCCTTTCCCACCTGGACACCCATGTGAGAATGCTATTCATTGACGACAGCTCAGCTTTCAACACCATAGTGCCCTCAAAGCTCATCACTAAGATAAGGACCCTGGGAATAAACACCTCCCTCTGCAACTGGATCCTGGACTTCCTGACGGGCCACCCCCAGGTAGTAAGGGTAGGGAACAACACATCCGCCACTCTGATCCTCAACATGGGGGCTCCGCAGGGGTGGGTGCTTTAATCAGGGGTGCGTCACTTTAATTCTACCTACATGTACACATTGACTCTGTTCGGGTACCCCCTGTATGTAGCCTCCATATTGACTCTGTTCGGGTACCCCCTGTATGTAGCCTCCACATTGACTCTGTTCGGGTACCCCCTGTATGTAGCCTCCATATTGACTCTGTTCGGGTACCCCCTGTATATAGCCTCCACATTGACTCTGTACCGGTACCCCCTGTATGTAGCCTCCACATTGACTCTGTACTGGTACCCCCTGTATGTAGCCTCACTTTTTATTTTACTGCTGCTGTTTAATTATTTGGTTACTTTTATTTTCAATTTTTTACTAAAAATGTTTTATGCATGGTTGGTTTAGGGCTTGTTAGTAAGCATTTCACTGTGAAGTGGTATTCAGCGCATGTGACAAACACAATTAGATTTGATTTACCTTTTTAAAAAGGTTGCCTGTGACCAGCAGATGAATATCTGTATTCTCAGTCATGTGAAATCCATATATTAAGGCCTAATGAATGTATTTCAATTGACGGATTTCCTCATATGAACATATGAAAATGTTTGTTGCATGTTGCGTTTATATTTTTGTTCTTCACTTTCGCTTTGAGTCGACTTCGGCATTAGCCAGAACGGGGCACCCGACTCACGTTCGGGAGGCAGACCGTTTCCAAAACGAATGCAATCACTTTTCAACTGGTGTAAACCGCCTACCAGGTGCCCTGGACAGTTTAATCGTATCCCCTCACTGGGTAAAAATGGAGCATATGATCACTGTGAGGAAGGAAGAATCCTGCATTAAGTTTGGCATGAGGCAATCTGATCCCCTCTGTCCCCGTCTTTTTGTTCCGTTCTATATCTTCCAGTCGGTCCCCGGTATCTGTTTATTAAAGATTACCAACCATGAGTCAATCACAAGGACGTCTAGAATTTTAGTTGAAGGATCAATGTAGTGTCACAATCCATTGCAAGTTGATCAACCACTTTTCAGTACTCCAGATCCTTTAGTTTCTACTGACCTCTGCTTGGCATCAACTAGTAGTGCAGCTTTTAACACCATATCAGAAAGTACCAACGCGAAAAAAGGAGGTAGAGTTGACTTCAATTTTATTTTGTGTTAATACAATAAATATACAAAACTTAAACTACTCAACATGCGACTAAAAAGGAGAGGAGAGTTTCTGTACAGTACAATGAAATGCAGGATACCAGCCGACAAGTTGTCAAACTTTACAATATCTACAAACATCCCTTAAAGTTTGCTTAATTTTTTTAATAACTTCAATTTCATTGTCAGAGTTGAGCAAGACAAATTACATATTCATTCTCAGTACTTTACTATATACTTGATACATAGATTAAAAAGCACAAGTTAAAGCCACAGTCCATCTCAAAACACAAACATCGCTTAGTTTCACCTACTGGCTTTCTCACATTTCCCAGTTGATGCATTTTTTTTTATTGTTTTCAAGCCAACACATATTTAACAGTAACATTCAGGTGCCATTTGTTCAGATTTTCAAAAGATGTAGAATAACTTAGTAGCTCAGCACACACACATTCACTCATACTCAAGACCACAGAGAGATGAATGACTATTAGACTATTAAGGAAAGTATAAAAAGGAGGAAACTCATGAGGATGCCAGCCTGTCTCTGCCCACATTAGTGTTCAATTAAACAACCAGTTATCCTTGTTAAGACTTCACCCCACAACACACACGTCAATGATATTACAGCACACATGGACACGCACACACCCCTCAAACATCCCCAACCTCTCTTCATGTCACATTCAAAGGCTGAAAGTCACAGGTAGGTTCAGTTATAAAAACACTCAAAACAAGACAAGTTAATAAATTGAATGGAATCAGAACTTATTCAGTACTTTCTATCTAACATGAACACAATCGAACTGAGGGGTAGATACAGAACAGATAAACCAATAAACAAGCCTCTGGGAATAGAATAATCTCTCCTTTCACTCAACCATGAAGATACAATAATGAATACTCAGGCGATCAGCATCTACACAGCACAGACCAATGATATAACTGGGATATAAACAATGATATCTCCTGTTCTGAAGGGGTGTTTGGAGAAAGAGGGACTACTGGAGTGATTCACTTTAATGCACAGCATCAACTTTAAACAGACAGAATCCTCCTTTTCATCAGTTCACCCACTCACTGGAGTGTAACCATGGACTTCTATACACACAGATGCCTAGACCAGAGTAGTGTCCAGCTGATCTGCAAGCTTTGTCATGCACGTAGAGTACATCTTGATATAATCCTGAATAGTACCACTGCAACTGAGGTATGTCTCCACCAGAAAACCAAGGCTGGAGACGAGCTAGCTCTCTCACACACTGGAGTCATTTGTTAGCATATAGTTTAGCTAGCATACACGTGTCTCTGCAGGTCTCAAGGCCTAGAATCCAGCAGTTGGGTGGATGTGTCTGAAGGAGTGTCTACATGAAGTGCAACTTTACCACTAAAGCAAGGGACAAGGCTAGAGGATAGAGGCTATGACATTTAGGTTCATGTCATCTGGTTCTTTGTTTATAAGGTATTTTGATCAAACGTTATCAAAGGCAAGACTACAAGGCTGTGAGAAAAGCACGGTTCTGAAAAGGATAAAACAGTAGAAGACAGAATCCTGATTTGAGACTCGTACCTGTTAAGTTGGACAGATGCAACCACAGGTGTCAGAGCTAACTGCTCTCTTTTAACCATAACGTCAACTGAACAATAACATGTCGCGTGACTGCCAACTGTAGACATAATAGTACCCTTCCTTCCTGATTTAGAGTTCTGATCAGTTTACACTCGCTTCTTGAGATTAAACCATTTAGATGTGATCATTCCGAGGTATTAAACAATGTTGTGGAATGCACAGCATTCATCATCAACACTAGCCAGTATCACCACCAGAGGACACACCTCACTGACTAGTGACCATCTCAGCCTGACCGGCTCAGGGTTCAAAAGAAGTAAACAAGTGTTGATTTTATTAAGTGTTACATTTGAACAGTACTTGGCTAAATCCAGTTAATAAAACAGTCGTGGAAGTGAATGGATAGCTACAGCTAAGAGAGTCTTGGTGCAGTGAATTGACTTGGTACAATGCTTTAGAGAATGAGAGAAATATAGTATATAGGCCTCAGCATCAACATATGGAGAGACACTAATATTCATATACACACGCATACAGACAGCTGTACACCCATACATACACACAGCTGCACAATCATATACAGGAAAGTTTGCAAACACTTAGTGACATGACTAAAGGGTATGGGGTAAGACAGACACAGGACAGGAGTGCATTAATAAAGTCACTGTGGTGGGCGGAGTTACAGCCCTCAGGGCATGTGAGAGGCGGGGCTTGGTGGAAGCTGGGTGTCGCCATGTGAGCAGAATGAGAAGGAGAGGGATCAGACGGGGATGTCATAAAGCTCAAAGACTCTATAGGAAGTACATCTGCACTGGGAGACAAATTGAACTGAATGAAACGATTCAAACGAGCCTCTCATTTCTACTTCCTGCTTTCATCTACTATGACATCATAGGTCTCATCCTTCTAGGTGTCATGCTAGTCATGTCAGTAGAGCTAGGTTAGGAGGGCAGGGAAACTCCAGCTCGCTCTGGAGCTTGGATTGGACAGATAGAAGAAAGAGGGCGAGCTCTAGGGGTGCCTGTGGACCAATCAGATCTGTTGCTTGAATGCTCCGCTGGCAGCGTTGGAGGCTGCAGTAGTGGCGGCTGTCTGGACCGTCTTGTTGGCCATGACGCCCGTGGCGAACTCTGCCTGGGCCTTCTCAAAGCTGGCCCCTGTGGTACGATACATACCATGTACCTGAAGAAATGAGGGGGGGGGGGGGGGGGGGGTAGAGAGATGAGAGGGAAGGAAGATCAGAGGAAGGGAGAGAGAAAGGAGACAGAGAGCAGTAAGAAGAGGTAATTATCTACTTGAGCATGTCTATAAATACCCCATGTTCATCATCTCAGAGACCGTGTGGGTGTTCTGGTTCCATTAAGTGTCATCGTCTCTAACACAGTGAAAGGCTGAGTCTCATTCATACCTTTATGAATATAATGAAGAATTGTGTGTGTGGTACCTTTTTGAACATGATGAGGGACATGGTAGCAAGGGCAGTGAATAGAGCAGCGATGAGGATCATGATGATGCCAACAGGGATGCTCTTATTCAGACCAGTCAGAGCTGAGATCCACCCACTGAAGGAAAAAAGGACAACCATAGACAAGATTAAAGGGTGAGTAATATGTAACCTTTATTACTTGTATTTCTATGTGCAATCAAAGTTCATTATGTTGCACCCTCTATTCTCAGAGAACATTGTGACCGTGTCACTTTCTGTCAATATCTGTGATCGCTTCTTGTCCTTACCTGGCACCCCAGCCGGAGATGCCGATGGACTGCATCACATGAACACCAAACTGACAGATGTAGACGAAAAAGAAGACGAAGAAACGGAAAGAGCTGTCACTCCTGGAGAGAGAGGTGGAGAAAGTTTCCTGTTTAATGTTGACAAAGACGTCTGTGTGTGTGTGTGTGTGTGCGTGCGTAATTGTGTATGTAGCGACCTGAAGGCTCCGTAGAGGGGTCTATACCAGCAGACGAAGGAGCAGGGAGTGAAGATCATGAACCAGAGCATGGACAGGCCGAAGTCCACTCCTCTGGACGCATCCACACAAAACCAGGCCAAACAGCCAAACATGTTGGCAAACAGTGTCCCCGTGTGGACTGGAGCAGAACCAAACACATAATATCATTGGTTAGTTAACATTAAATACCCTGCAGATAGAAATGTAAAGTATAGAGCTGATATAAATCTTTGATGTGCAGAAAAAGGTGTAGAAATCAACTCTAAAACATTACATTTCTATCTGAAAGACTTTGATAGAGGATCTCAAGCTACCTCACTGTCCTGCCAAGTCATGCTAATGAAGAACAGGATGTGAGGAACAGGAGGAGGATTAGGAAAGATGGCTACTAAATCATTTAACACACTGAGGAGCCTGGTGGTGCCGTGCCAAGTGGAGCATGAACCAGCACACACAGTGTACACACACAAGAAATGGATAATAAGATGATAGTTGGAGCTGTTTTGTTGGATTTCAGAGCAGCCTTCAATGTTATTGATCATAATTTGTTATTGAAAAACCTCACTTGTTATGGCTTTACATCACCTGCCACCACATGGATGGAGAGTTACTTATACAATAGAACTCAGAGTATTCTTCAATGGAAGCTTCTCTAACATCAGATACAGTGGGGCAAAAAAGTATTTAGTCAGCCACCATTTGTGCAAGTTATCCCACTTAAAAAGATGAGGCCTGTAATTTTCATCATAGGTACACTTCAACTACGACAGACAAAATGAGGGGGAAAAAAAATCCTGAAAAATCACATTGTAGGATTTTTAATGAATTGATTTGCAAATTATGGTGGAAAATAAGTATTTGGTCAATAACAAATGTTTATCTCAATACTTTGTTATATACCCTTTGTTGGCAACGACAGAGGTCAAACGTTTTATGTAAGTCTTCACAAGGTTTTCACACACTGTTGCTGGTATTTTGGCCCATTCCTCCATGCAGATCTCCTCTAGAGCAGTGATGTTTTGGGGCTGTTGCTGGGCAACACAGACTTTCAACTCCCTCCAAAGATTTTCTATGGGGTTGAGATCTGGAGACTGGCTAGGCCACTCCAGGACCTTGAAATGCTTCTTACGAAGCCACTTCTTCATTGCCCGGGCGGTGTGTTTGGGATCATTGTCATGCTGAAAGAGCCAGCCACGTTTCATCTTCAATGCCCTTGCTGATGGAAGGAGGTTTTCACTCAAAATCTCACGATACATGGCCCCATTCATTCTTTCCTTTACACGGATCAGTCGTCCTGGTCCCTTTGCAGAAAAACAGCCCCAAAGCATGATGTTTCCACCCCCATGTTTTACAGTAGGTATGGTGTTCTTTGGATGCAACTCAGAATTCTTTGTTCTCCAAACACGACGAGTTGAGAAAACTTCAGACGGGCCTGGACATGTACTGGCTTAAGCAGGGGGACACGTCTGGCACTGCAGGATTTGAGTCCCTGGCGGCGTAGTGTGTTACTGATGGTAGGCTTTGTTACTTTGGTCCCAGCTCTCTGCAGGTCATTCACTATCTCCCCCCGTGTGGTTCTGGGATTTTTGCTCACTGTTCTTGTGATCATTTTGACCCCACGGGGTGAGATCTTGCGTGGAGCCCCAGATCGAGGGAGATTATCAGTGGTCTTGTATGTCTTCCATTTCCTAATAATTGCTCCCACAGTTGATTTCTTCAAACCAAGCTGCTTACCTATTGCAGATTGTCTTCCCAGCCTGGTGCAGGTCTACAATTTTGTTTCTGGTGTCCTTTGACAGCTCTTTGGTCTTGGCCATAGTGGAGTTTGGAGTGTGACTGTTTGAGGTTGTGGACAGGTGTCTTTTATGCTGATAACAAGTTCAAACAGGTGCCATTAATACAGGTAACGAGTGGAGGACAGAGGAGCCTCTTAAAAGAAGAAGTTACAGGTCTGTGAGAACCAGAAATCTTGCTTGTTTGTAGGTGACCAAATACTTATTTTCCACCATAATTTGCAAATAAATTCATTAAAAATCCTACAATGTGATTTTCTGGACTTTTTCTCCTAATTTTGACTGTCATAGATGAAGTGTACCTATGACGAAAATTACAGGCCTCTCATCTTTTTTAAATGGGAGAACTTGCACAATTGGTGGCTGACTAAATACTTTTTTGCCCCACTGTATGTACAGTGCGGTATCCCTTTGGGCAGTTTCCTTGGGCCGTTACTCTTCTACTATTTTTACACTTGTCTTTCAAGAAGCTAAAAGGACTAACACTGTTTGAATACTCATACTACCCACACTAACCGTACCATTTGTGACATGAATTGAGTATATAGTGAGCTTATTGGTCATAGTATGGATATAATTAGTATGCCACTTATACATCAAAGGGTTGCAAATGGTCTACTTTCCAGGACATTTCTGGGAATTTTCCATGGGAAGTTAAGCCCTGGAGTTTTGCTTCCATTCATCAAAAAAAGTTAGCTTAGAACAGTGAACATTTTCTATGGGATAGACAAGGCAATTCTAGGTCTTGTGGCATATTTTGGTTAAACTATCAATGAAATTGCAACCCTCTGCATGCACAGTGCATTCTTCCATCACATGTACAGCTGATGCTCAAGATCTTTCACAGTAATGATATGCTACGGAGCCCACACTACTACACTGTCTGAGCCAAGGACGACATGCTTTCTGGTAAGTTTTGATTACAATACTGGGTGGGGTAAATATATTTTATATGACATACATCATTTTTTGTTAACTAGTAAAAAAAATGCACAGAGAACTAACATCAACAACATGCATGACAGTCTCATGGTTGAGGACAAAATTACTTATCTTCTAGCCTTAAGACATTTGTGTTTAAAAATGCCTAACCACTTGTATAATCTATTTGTTTACACTTCAAAACAGATACACAGTACATACCCAACACACCAATATGGGTTTCTTCATGGTACTCAAACCCAAAACAGATTCAATGCACTGCTCAGTTATGTATAGAGCCAGATGTTACTCAGGCAAAACTAACTGCAAAAATCTCTGAAGCTGGAGACTCATATCTCCCTCACTAGCTTTAAGCACCAGCTGTCAGAGCAGCTCACAGATCACTGCACCTGTACATAGCTCATCTGTAAATATCCCATCCAATCTACCTCATCCCCATACTGTATTTATTTATTTATCTTGCTCCTTTGCACCCCAGTATCTCAACTTGCACATTCATCATTTGCACATCCTACCATTCCTATATTGTAATTACTTTTCCACCATGGCCTATTTATTGCCTTACCTCCCTTATCCTACCTTATTTGCACATGCTGTATAAAGATTTTCCTACTGTATTATTGATTGTACGTTTGTTTATTCCATGTGTAACTCTGGGTTGTTGTACGTGTCGAACTGCTTTGCTTTATCTTGACCAGGTCACAGTTGCAAATGAAAACCTGTTCTCAACTAGCCTACCTGGTAAAATAAAGGTGAATAAAGACACTGTGATACAATATGTTTTAAAGCTAAACTTGCTTTTTATTTATAAAAAATAAGCAAGTTTAGCTTTAAAAAAACACATTTTATCACAGCGCCTCTTTGTAAAGCTCTCATTTAACTGTAGTGTATATAAGAATACCACTAGGCTACCATGGGGCGGCAAGGTAGCCTAGTGGTTAGAGCGTTGGACTAGTAACCGGAAGGTTGCAAGTTCAAACCCCCGAGCTGACAAGGTACAAATCTGTCGTTCTGCCCCTGAACAGGCAGTTAACCCACTGTTCCTAGACAGTCATTGAAAATAAGAATTTGTTCTTAACTGACTTGCCTAGTTAAATAAAGGTTACAAAAAAAAAAGAATACTGTGTAAATACAATTTTTGTTGTCTTTCCTATATACACAATGTAATATCTTATGTTGTTCTTGTCTATTACTGATCTGTACTTTGTCATGTATTTGTACATTTTATGTGGACCCCAGGAAGAGTAGCTGCTGCATGTGCAGGAGCTAATGGACCCCAGGAAGAGTAGCTGCTGCATGTGCAGGAGCTAATGGACCCCAGGAAGAGTAGCTGCTGCATGTGCAGGAGCTAATGGACCCCAGGAAGAGTAGCTGCTGCATGTGCAGGAGCTAATGGACCCCAGGAAGAGTAGCTGCTGCGTGTGCAGGAGCTAATGGACCCCAGGAAGAGTAGCTGCTGCATGTGCAGGAGCTAATGGACCCCAGGAAGAGTAGCTGCTGCGTGTGCAGGAGCTAATGGACCCCAGGAAGAGTAGCTGCTGCGTGTGCAGGAGCTAATGGACCCCAGGAAGAGTAGCTGCTGCGTGTGCAGGAGCTAATGGACCCCAGGAAGAGTAGCTGCTGCGTGTGCAGGAGCTAATGGACCCCAGGAAGAGTAGCTGCTGCATGTGCAGGAGCTAATGGACCCCAGGAAGAGTAGCTGCTGCATGTGCAGGAGCTATTGGACCCCAGGAAGAGTAGCTGCTGCGTGTGCAGGAGCTAATGGACCCCAGGAAGAGTAGCTGCTGCATGTGCAGGAGCTAATGGACCCCAGGAAGAGTAGCTGCTGCATGTGCAGGAGCTAATGGGGATCTTAATAAACTAAACAGTGTTCACACACGGCGTACAACACAGTCAATTAAATAATTTACAATGAGCAGAACTCTACCTTGGGGCTATAATAATGGCATGACTCTGGGCATTGTATAGAGTCTGGTGTGTTGTAGTCTACAGTCACATTGGCATGGACAGTCATAACTATAGCGGCAGGATTCTGAACCATACTGAGGAATCTAACACTTCTATAATGTTCTCTGGTGAGACGGGGAAAAACACATAAGGTGTGGGGAAAGAGAGGAGAAGGTGAGAGAGAGAGATGCAGAAAGGGAGATACTGTATGAGAGAGGTAGGAGGAGTGCCCAAGACAGGTTGGAACTCCCAAAGCCTCCCCCAGTCACATGACTAGCTGCATCATGTGGTAGTGGATTTCCACCCTGTACTATTGGCTCATATTGAATACATGCTGCATTTACGTGTTCCTTTGTACCACTTCTCAATGGCCTTTTCAGCTCTAAGATATGCTGTCAGACAAGACAGCTGGGAGATTTGGAGAATAGTATTTTTTTTAAGCTTGCAACAAAACTCAGGCAAAAGTTCAGGCATATTGAATGTACAATTCTAAAAAGTGTACATTTGCCATAGTCTGACTTGACAAGGGAGCAGAGCAGTTAACATATGAGGTCACACTTATCCAGATGTAGTACATGATCTTGGGTAGAGACTAGAGCTAGGTTTATGTGGTTATGAGGTTTAGGGAACATAGATACAGTCGCTCACACTTATCCAGATGTAGTACATGATCTTGGGGAGAGACTGGAGCTCGGTTTATGTGGTTATGAGGTTTAGGGAACATAGATACAGTCACTCACACATCCAGATGTAGTACATGATCTTGACAGTCTTCTGGAAATCTACAGGGATGTCCACTGTGATGTCATGGTAGAAACAGGGACCCACAGGGAACTTCTCTGGGAGAGGAGGCCAGTTGTTTTTCCTACCTGAACCAGGAGAGAGGAGAAACATGCTTGAATGATGTTGCTAAGATCTTGTTTGAACTTTTGGGTCTGACAAAGCTTAACAATGTTTTAATGTGGAAACATTGAATGTTGTATGAAGGTTGGTGCCAACCTCCTGATGCGTTGAGGGACTGCATCTCTCTCTCCCGGCGGTCTAGCTCTGCTGCCTTCCTCTCCAGCTCCTCCTGTCTCCTCAGCAGCTCTGCTGAAGCCCGCACTTGCTCCTACACACACAGTCAAACAGGGGGCAATGACACTACAGTACACAGAGATGTTGCGGACGTTATGCAGACTGAGGCTCCATATGGCTGACAAGTCTGAGTTGATCTCTATGACAGTTAACTTCAAGTCAACTTGAAATTGAGGCAGCTGACCTTGTTTTGTAATGTACAGTTGAAGTCGGAAGTTTACATACACTTAGGTTGGAGTCATTAAAACCCATTTTTCAACCACTCCACACATTTCTTGTTAACGAACTATAGTTCTGGCAAGTCGGTTAGGACATCTACTTTGTGCATGACAAGTAATTTTTAAAACAATTGTTTAAAGACAGATTATTTCACTGTATCACAATTCCAGCGGGTCAGAAGTTTACATACACTAAGTTGACTGTGACTTTAAACAGCTTGGAAAATTCCAGAAAATGTGATGGCTTTAGAAGCTTCTAATAGGCTAATTGACATCACTTGAGTCAATTGGAGGTGTACCTGTGGATGTATTTCAAGGCCAACCTTCATGCTCAGTGCCTCTTTGCTTGACATCATGGGGAAATCAAAAGAAATCAGCCAAAAAAAAGATTGTAGACCTCCACAAGTCTGGTTCATCCTTGGGAGGAATTTCCAAACGCCTGAAAGTACCACGTTCATCTGTACAAACAATAGTATGCAAGTATAAACACCATGGGACCACGCAGCCATCATACCGCTCAGGAAGGAGACGTGTTCTGTCTCCTAGAGACGAACGTGCTCTGGTGCGAAAAGTGCAAATCAAACCAAGAACAGCAGCAAAGGACCTTGTGAAGATGCTGGATGACACAGGTACAAAAGTATCTATATCCACAGCAAAACGAGTCCTATATCGACATAACCTGAAAGGCTGCTCAGCAAGGAAGAAGCCACTGCTCCAAAACCGCCATAAAAAAAGCCAGACTACGGTTTGCAACTGCACATGGGGACAAAGATTGTACTTTTTGAAGAAATGTCCTCTCGTCTGAGGAAACAAAAATAGAACTGTTTGGCCATAATGATCATCGTTATGCTTGGAAGAAAAAGGGGGCGGCTTGCAAGCTGAAGAAACCCGTACTTCACGGTTGGGATGGTGGTGGCAGCATCATCATGTTGTGGGGGTGCTTTGCTGCAGGAGAGACTGTTGCACTTCAAAAAAATAGATGGCATCATGGGGGGAAATTATGTGGATATATTGAAGCAACATCTCAAGACATCAGCAAGTTAAAGCTTGGTTGCAAATGGGTCTTCCAAATGGACAATGACCCCAAGCATACTTCCAAAGTTGTGGCAAAATGGCTTAAGGACAACAAAGTCAAGGTATTTGAGTGGCCATGAAAAAGCCCTGACCTCAATCCTATAGAACATTTGTGGGTAGAACTGAAAAAACTTGTGCGAGCAAGGAGGCCTACAAACCTGACTCAGTTACACCAGCTCTGTCAGGAGTAATGGGCCAAAATGCACTCAACTTATTGTGGGAAGCTTGTGGAAGGCTACCTGAAACGTTTGACCCAAGTTAAACAATTTAAAAGGCAATGCTACTAAATTGAGTGTATGTAAACTTCTGACCCACTGGGAATGTGATGAAAGAAATAAAAGCTGAAATAAATTATTCTCTCTTCTATTATTCTGACATTTCACATTCTTAAAATAAAGTGGTGATCCCAACTGACCTAAAACAGGGAATCTTTACTAGGATTAAATGTCAGGAATTGTGAAAAACTGAGTTTAAATGTATTTGGCTAAGATGTATGTAAACTTCCGACTTCAACTGTATCTGTGTGTGTGTGTTTGGCAGAGACTACAGTGTCAGCACAGATGACAGCACAGTCCCAGTCGTCATCTCCAACAGCTCTCTCTCCATGCAAGTCAGAATAATTAACGCTCGGCTTCTTACTTTACAAAATGCTAATTGCCTCGCTAACGTGTGTGCCTCATCTGTAGCATGCTACAACTGCAGGTGAAGCAATATCTGCATTTGACATCATTAGCCATCGCTAGTCACTAGCCATCTACTGAAAAAGAATGCTGAACAATGCATCTTTAAAGTACAAAGGATTTGTATTTAAACAGAGAAGAGAAAGGATACTAGTCATATGCCTGATTGCCAACTTCCTGGTACTGCATTCTGAAACTCTCTGTGTGTATGACCAAGGACAAAACTGTGTCAGTAAGATTAAGGCGTTTCTAGCTAGGCTATCTCCACACTGTCACAAACAGCTTTTATTAGAACACTCCACATGCTGAGGGAGAGCCTGCTGCCTCCTAGCCAGGAGCTGTCACACAGACCCCAGGGGGGGGCATGCATGGTGTTTATATGGAAATACATTCCATCGCGAAAAGGTGCAGCTGTAGAGCTCTCCTCTCTTTTCTTCAGAGGGGTGGAATTGTATGGTGTAAAAGGGCAGAAGAGGTTGTGAGGTGTGTGTGTGGGAGGGTACCTGTGTCTGTTGAGGCTGCGAGTATGCAGGTGGTTCTTCCGTAGGCTTCATGATGGCTGGCTGTGTGTTGGTGGTGGGGGCAGGTACTTTGGGTGCAGTGCCAGGAGGGACCTGGAAGAAAATAGAATCATCACACACTGGTTTAGTGTCAACCCACACCCTATCCTCCATGTAGTACACTACTTCTGACAAGAACCCCATGTAGCTCAGCTCAAAACAAGGTAGTGTACTAGTGGTCCTCTATTGGTAGAACATGGTGCTTGCAACCCCAGGATAGTGAGGTCAATTCCCGGGACCACTTAAAATGTATGCACATATGACTGCTAAATGTCTGCTAAATGTCATATATCACTAACGAGGGAATAGGGTGTTAGCTGAGAAGCAGACATTCAGGAATCAGAATCTTCAACCACTCCTCCTGGAAGTTAACGCTGAATATAATACCATAACGAACACTAATCATCTGTAGTCACCATCAGTACCATATCAGCTCTTCTATTTATCTCATCAATGGTGTCGCTATCTCACATCCAACAGCCCACTTCTCCTCAACACGTCTAAGTGTGCAGTGTACTGTGCAGTTCTCACCGGCTTGGCATCTGTGAAGGGGTTGTACTCTTCCAACCCTGGAGGAGCATTTTGTGTTACTTGTGTCACTGACGGATCCTGAGAGGAAAGGAAAAGAGAGAACAAAGTCAGTGTTCATACAGTATATCACCAGAAGCAGTGAGGCAGTCAACAGACTGCACTCCCATGTAGTAAATCAGGCCTTAATAACAGGCTCTCAAATTGCCTAGCCTATATCTGCTGCATTACCATGGTGTGATGAATGAACGCTAAAGCCACTCGTGTGACGTGAACGGATCATCTGTAGTGGATGCTAGCCTAGCCTAAGCTTACTTCAACCAAACTATGATGTCTGCTTACAAATCAAGAGCACCACCAGCCTCATCTACCTAACCTGGCCTCAGGTTTTCAAAAGAACAAACAGAACATACTTTTCATCTGAAGAAGAGAATTCCTCCACAATTACAAGGCTGCAGACAGACCGACCCCAACAGCAGGCTACCCTTCACTGTCAACCCAGGGCTATAATCCAAAACTGGCAAAGACAGGATGATTCCAATCATTTTCCCCACCACAGACAGCTATAAATATGGCAGAGCCCACTAGTTAGAGAAGAGAACGCCTTCCTCTGCTAAGAAAAAAAGACTGGGTACTGCTGCTGGCATGCTGTGCAGTGTAGACAGATACAGTCTAGGCTAATCATTATATTTCATCAACCTTTATTTTAGGCTATGCAGATTCAATGTTGGTATCAGTCAGTTAAAATCTCAGTTTCATTGGCCTACTTTGTTCTCCAGTCTCCTTGTAAATCCAGCAGGCAACAGCTAGGCTATTTGCCAAGTGCTAAAAGTAGGCCTATATGTGCACCTCCCAGGACTGATGCATTGTTTAACTACTGTGTGTCCACTGTGTCTACAGGTGTGTGCTGCGGTCAGCTCTGAAACAGAGAAGAAGGTGTGCTGCGGTGTAGTCTATATCATCACTGTGTGTGTGTGCATGGTGTAGGGTGCATTTCAGGTAGCCAGCTCACAATGACAAGAAGTTTCACTCATACAGCATAAATTCAGATGAGACTCAGGTTCAGTGCAGTCCAAGATAGCAGTTTATACTGGATTTATTGGCTACAGACTAGTGCAGTGGAGTATAGCCAGTTACAGCCGGTACAGTCCAGGTCTGTCCCAGTCCAACCCTCCTCCTCTGTTCTGACTGAGTCTCATGTCTGTGTTTAACAGAAGCAGGCTTCTCCTTGTCCCGAGGACAGGTCAGTCATCAATATTTCAGGGTATATAGTGATGAATCTGTAATAAGGTCCTGACGCACAGCCACAAACACACAGCGCTTAAGTACAAGCACAGCACATGGAACTTCAAAACTACAAGACAAGCTACTGCTTTTGTTAGCCTACAGTACAACAGATTCAACAGGTTGGACCGATCTAGGTTATGTGAAACACAAAAAACATCTCAGTTAATATTAGAAATGAGGGGCCGTTAACATAGCTCCACGAGAAGGTGAAGTATTCCTCTCCTTCTGAGAGCATCTCACAGAGAGAAAGCAGCCGTACAGGCAGTCACTACTGCCACAGCAACAATGACGCTGACACGCACAATGTAAACACACAAACACGTGGGTGTGTGTGTTAGATAGGGATAACTTGTAGCCTCTCTACATCAATCTCATGGAGACATTGCAACAACGACTTCTTCATCAGCTCTTTGGTAGATGGGTTTTAGGAAGGCAAATTATTTGATAAGAGAAACTACCATGAAAGAGCAGGAAGCAAGTCAGGGGAAAGCAGCCAAAAATACCCGAAGCACCAGCTGTCACCATGACAGCACCATATGATTTCATGAACTATTGAAGAGAGCCCGGAGTTGCAGGGAATTAATCACAAGGCTACTGGCTTCAAGGCTTAAACAGGCTGAAATGGGGAGTCAATGAAAAGCGGCTATGAAAGTAAACTGACTCCTGAGGTACTGACCTGTTGCACCCTCTACAACCACGGATTATTATTTGACCCTGCTGGTCATCTATGAACATCTTGAAGAACAATCTGGCCGTAAATGGTCATGTACTCTTATAATCTCCACCTGTCACAGCCAGGGTTCCCGGGTGGCGCAGCGGTCTAAGGCACAGCATCTCAGGGCTAGAGGCATCCCTACCGACCCCGGTTCGATTCCAGGCTGTATCACAGCCGGCCGGGATTGAGAGTCCTATAGGACGGCACACAATTGGCCCAGCATCGACTAGATTGTCATTGAAAATAAGAATTTGTTCTTAACGGACTTTCCTAGTTAAATAAAGGTTCAATAAAAATAAAGAGGACTAACTACCACCCAGAACCTGGTTCCTCTCTAGGTTTCTTCCTAGGGTCCTGCCTTTCTAGGGAGTTTTTTCCGAGCCACCGTGCATTGCTTCCTGTTTGGGGTTTTAGACTGAGTTTCTGTATAGCACTTTGTGACATCTGCTGATGTAAAAAGGGCTTTATAAATACATTTGATTGATTGAACTAACAATGCCATTACCGACAGCGGTCTTAGAAATCCTGTGTTCTGTTAGGTTAGCCTAGGCCTAATTCTGGGGTGCACAGATTTTGTCATTGAGGACAGCAGTCCCTGCTGCTTCACATCCATGCCTTTTAAATCACTGAGAAACGATGTGTGTGCTGTGCACTCTGTGCAATATGTGATTTATTGATCCATGACAGGGAGGAGCCAAACAACAGGACAGCAGCCCACTAGGACTGGGGTAAGGCAGGCACTCATGTCCCAATTCAAGTGACTGAGTGACAAATGTGAGCACTTCAGATGGAATCACGACAGCCTTCCAGCTCTGAAATCTGACCAATCCTGGATGTCCACACACACACACACACACAGTACCAGTCAAAAGTTGACACACCTACTCATTCAAGGGTTTCTCTTTATTTTGTACAAATTTCTACATTGTAGAATAATAGTGAAGAAAACTATACAAATAGAAAACTGAAATAACACATATGGAATCATGTAGTAACCCCAAAAAAGTGTTAAACAAATCAAAATATATGAAAGATTCTTCAAAGTAGCCACCCTTTGCCTTGATGACAGCTTTGCACACTTTTGGCATTCTTTCAAACAGCTTCATGAGGAATGCTTTTCCAACAGTCTTGAAGGAGTTCCCACATATGCTGAGAACTTGTTGGCTGTTTTCCTTCACTCTGCGGTCCAACTCATCCCAAACCATCTCAATTGGGTTTAGGTTGGTTAATTGTGGAGGCCATGTCATCTGATGCAGCACTCCATCACACTCCTTCTTGGTCAATGAGCCCTTACACTGCCTGGAGGTGTGTTATAGGTCATTGTCCTGTTGAAAAACAAATGATAGTCCCACTAAGCGCAAAACAGATGGGCTGGTGTATCGCTGCAGAATGCAGCAAAAATCTCAATTTGACCAAAGGACAGATTTCCACCGATCTAATGTTCATTGCTCGTGTTTCTTGGTCCAAGCAAATATTTTATTATTCTTAAATGGGGGCCCTTTAGTGGTTTCTTTGCAGCAATTCGACCATGGAGGACTGATTCCTCTGAACAGTTGATGTTGAGATGTGTCTGTTACTTGAATTCTGAAACATTTATTTGGGATGCAATTTCTGAGGCTGGTAATTCTAATGAACTTATTCTCTGTAGCAGAGGTAACTGTGGGTCTTCCATTCCTGTGGCAGGCCTCATGAGAGCCAGTTTTATCATAGCACTTGATGGTTTTTGCAACTGCACTTGAAGAAACTTTCAAAGTTCTTGACATTTTCTGGATTGTCAGACCTTCCTGTCTTAAAGTAATGGACTGTTGTTTCTCTGCTTATTGGAGTTGTTCTTGTCATAATATGGACTTGGTCTTTTACCAAGTAGGGCTTTCTTCTGTATGCCACCTTTACCTTGTTACAACACTACTGATTGGCCCAAACGCATTAAGGAAATAAATTCCACAAATTAACAAGGGACACCTGTTAGTTGTAATGCATTCCAGGTGACTACCTCATGAAGCTGGTTGAGAGAATGCCAAGAATGTGCAAAGCTGTCATCAAGGCGAAGGGTGGCTACTTTGAAGAAGCTCAAATATTTTGATTTGTTTAAAACTTTTTTGGTTACTACATGATTCCATGTGTAATTTCATAGTTGACATCTTCACTATTAATCTACAATGTAGTTAAAAAATAAAGAAAAACCCTGGAATGAGTAGGTGTGTCCAAACTGGACTGGTACTATATATATTTTTTAGGGTCCCATTAGCTGTTGCAATAGCAGCAGCTACTCTTCCTGGGGTCCACAATCTGCAGCAATACGTGAGAGCAGAGAAATGCAAAGAGGGACTAATCGTGTATAGTCCAATAAATAAATTACTGTTTGTGGCACTGTGGTTAGCACACCACAACTCGTGTTGAGTTACACACATTTCTATACAGCACAGTTAGCTGTAGGAAGTACACCATTCATACCTTCTCTAACAAAAAAACCATGCTTACGATCAATTATCAATCATCCTTACACATAGGCCTAAGCATCAACCTACAGGCCAAGCCACATTATTCAAAGAGCAAGGAGGGGACAGAATTGAATGAGGGTAACTCTGCTGCTCCCAGGATTGACAAAGCAATGATTACAGAACAAGAGTGTGTGTGTGTCTCAGAGTTGAGAGCTAGCAAGCAACCGTGGCAGTGATTAAACTGTAATTTAATTGAAACAGAGAGAGAAAAGGCGAGAAAGCAAGAAAGAGGTTTGTGTCCTAAACAAGGAACAACTAGCCTGGGAAGTAACCTAACCAAGTAAAACTGAACTCTGCGATGCAGGCCTATTTCTCATCAAAGGAGTTGAGCGGCGCCTAGTGTGGGCGGACTGCAGGTCGCGACATCACATAAAATTAAGTTATCAAAACTACAGATTTCAGCAACCAAATAGCCCGCAATTACACGGGTAAATGTCCATGTGATGTTGCGAGCTCCAGTCCGCCCACACTAGTCGCCGCTCAACTCTGTTTATATGAAGTTGGCTACATCATCGAGTTGAGTTTTACTTAGCTAGGAAGCAGCCTAGGCAAACAATACAAAGCAGGACCTGTTCACCAAGCAAACAGGGTAAAATGTGCTGTGAGGATCAAATACACAGTTTCTCCCTGGTGAGACACTTCTACATTGACAGTCTACAGATCTAAGTAAGTGTTACGTTCCTCTGTTTCTGTGTTGTGGTTTTGTTTGTATGTATGTGTGTTTCAGGATGGCTTCCCGGATTCTTCTAAGCAGCTGATTGGTCTGCCCCATTGATGATTGGAGCTGACCCCACCCTCTCGTCAGAAACAGCTGTCTTCAATTACCAACTCCTTCTCCAGCTATATAAGCCAGTGTTCTGTTGCTCAGAAGGGAGATATCCTGTGTTGGTTGTTGTTAGGAGAGATTTGATTAGTATGTCCTGTGTTGGTTTTTGTTAAGTATTTTGTAACAGTCCTGCGGAGGTATGTTTATTTCCAAAGGACTGTTTTGATTATTGAACTTGTTTGTACTTTTCTGTTTAATTTGTTCCCGGGGGGGACACCTAGGGAGTGCTTAGACAAGAGACCTGTGGGCATACATAACCTGCAGTATTTACTGTCTATACACACTAGGTAAGACCTGGGCGGACCACCCTCTGTATTTTGGTTAGTGCACCAGGTGGTGCTAAGTTAGGTAGGTAGTGGGTAGGCAGGTAAGGTAGGAGAGGGGGCTTTGACATTTACTTTCTTTGGTTCCGTCCAGACCCTTTTCCCCAAAATTACTGTGTGATGGAATAAATTCCATGTAAACAGTACCATTCTGTGCCTTTGTCATCCTTACTCGCACCTACAATCCCATATCCCTTTCACTCCATGGGGAGTTGAGTTGTAGCAGGGTGTTGCGGTCGCTCTTCCTAGAGGCGTACGTAACAAATAGGCTACAATTATCATAATGAAAGCAATGCAACATCTCATCTTACAACCACCACAGTAGCAGGTATCAATGCAGAATTCCTGGAAAGCAAAAGTGGGGTCACAGAATTGTTGTGTTTTTTTTACTTTTAAAATGTTCCTAGGCAAGTCAGTTAAGAACAAATTCGTATTTACAATGATGGCCTACCCCGGCCAAACCCGGACGGCGCAGGGCCAGACTCCCGATTCAGCCTGGATTTGAACCAGGGACTGTAGTGCCTTAGACTGCTGCACCCCTCAGGACATCACAGCAGCACATCAAATGACTGTAGTCATCCATCATTTTGTTTTGATGAAACAACTTAAATTATTGGCTTGAATAGAGTATTCTACCTGTCAATCACAATGTGGTGATTGAATTCCTAGACAACAGTTGAGACAGCGGGCTACCATTAGACCACACACCTCATGCGAGACTTCCTACCACAAAATCTACCACTGTTTACACAGAAGGAATATGGTGCAGTTTGGACAAAGTTGGAATCAGATGTTTATTTGATAGCGAAAGACATTTCACTTTATGTCTGGTAAATACAGTTCCTAGAAATTATACATATGCTTTTGTTGTCAGGAAACTTTTTTTTGTGATGTCAGTTATATTGTGGTATTGTTATTTTCCGTCACCAAACACCAGAACGATGACCAAACTACCTATGTTGTGTCCAAAGCGACCTGAGCAGATGGACATCCTCAAAGACTGGGATTATCATTCCCAGAATCACTGACAACAAAAGGTGCCCCAACAGTGCTCCCATTCACCCCCTCTTCAAATCCCCTGGATTATTTATTCCTAATACATCACAGACACACATTTTTATAGCATGTGGGTTGTGCTCAGACTTCTACTCTGCAGACTTTACATTAGTAAGCATCAGCGTGTGGCCATTGAAGATTAACCTACATTGTGTCAGTTGTGAAAGGGCGTGTTTTGGACATAAAGGTATGTTGTTTCCCATTACATAAAAAATGGTCAATGCTACATAGTCCAATACAAGCAACACTTCTGCCCGATGAAGTCTGTAACACTGCTGTCATGTCCACCATGTCTGTAACACTGCTGTCATGTCCACCATGTCTGTAACACTGCTGTCATGTCCACCATGTCTGTAACACTGCTGTCATGTCCACCATGTCTGTAACACTGCTGTCATGTCCACCATGTCTGTAACACTGCTGTCATGTCCACCATGTCTGTAACACTGCTGTCATGTCCACCATGTCTGTAACACTGCTGTCATGTCCACCATGTCTGTAACACTGCTGTCATGTCCACCATGTCTGTAACACTGCTGTCATGTCCACCATGTCTGTAACACTGCTGTCATGTCCACCATGTCTGTAACACTGCTGTCATGTCCACCATGTCTGTAACACTGCTGTCATGTCCACCATGTCTGTAACACTGCTGTCATGTCCACCATGTCTGTAACACTGCTGTCATGTCCACCATGTCTGTAACACTGCTGTCATGTCCACCATGTCTGTAACACTGCTGTCATGTCCACCATGTCTGTAACACTGCTGTCATGTCCACCATGTCTGTAACACTGCTGTCATGTCCACCATGTCTGTAACACTGCTGTCATGTCCACCATGTCTGTAACACTGCTGTCATGTCCACCATGTCTGTAACACTGCTGTCATGTCCACCATGTCTGTAACACTGCTGTCATGTCCACCATGTCTGTAACACTGCTGTCATGTCCACCATGTCTGTAACACTGCTGTCATGTCCACCATGTCTGTAACACTGCTGTCATGTCCACCATGTCTGTAACACTGCTGTCATGTCCACCATGTCTGTAACACTGCTGTCATGTCCACCATGTCTGTAACACTGCTGTCATGTCCACCATGTCTGTAACACTGCTGTCATGTCCACCATGTCTGTAACACTGCTGTCATGTCCACCATGTCTGTAACACTGCTGTCATGTCCACCATGTCTGTAACACTGCTGTCATGTCCACCATGTCTGTAACACTGCTGTCATGTCCACCATGTCTGTAACACTGCTGTCATGTGTAACGCCAAGCACTAACTGCCTACCAACATCAATTTCAATGAGTTGTCCTAAATGAATAACTCACAAGTGCTTAATGAATCAACATGAGATGAGGCCACATAAGTGTGTGTGTGTGTGTGTGTGTGTGTGTGTGTGTGTGTGTGTGTGTGTGTGTGTGTGTGTGTGTGTGTTAGACCATATACGCTGCCGGTCTAGCAGAGATAAACAGTTCAGGTTAAGACGCACCACAATAGATGGGTTGCAAATCATAAGCAAGTTAACGTTAGCTAGCTAGATGTAGCAGCAAGCATACTGACACTGATAACATCACACATGACAAGAATACGCTAAATCATATAGCTAGCTAGTTTACTCTACTAGCTAATATCGTTTATAAATAATTGCCTGATATAGTACAACTTTATATTTGTTCCAAATAACGAATTGCGAGTTACTGTACTGTTAACGTCTAGGTTGAAGATGACAATATATTTTCGACCTAGGCTAATGTTAAACGTTTCCTAGAAAGTATTGCAAGCTAGCTAGCTGACGTTACTGCTGCTATGTTGTCAGTCATGCCAGGAGAAACGAGCTGACACTGCTACCGTTAGAAAACTAGCTAACGTTAGCTTAGTAAGCTAACATGCACTCAACAAAGATGACATAGCTTGCTAGTTATAATAATCAGACTAACCAGTTAGCATAGCCAAATGACAGACAGGTGAGTATTACACCTACCTGAAAAGGATTATTGAATTCAGGGTCCGCGAACGGGTTGTGGTCGAAATCTGACATCGTACTTCGATGATGTTTTCAATGATTAAAAACCGAAGTGGTAGTAAAAAATAAACAGCTGTACTTCAAAACAACGGCTGCAGCTAGTCTTGTCGCGGATTGCTTTGACCTCCGTTCCACCAGCAAGAATAAGCAAGACCTAGCCAGAATAAGGCAGTGACCTCGGCGATTGTCCTTCAAAATAAAAGTTCAACAATGAGGATTGTGAAAAATAATACAAGTGGTCGGAAATCTTTAAAATTTTATGAGGAAATGTTAGCAGACGTATAATGTTGTTTAACAATATAAAAGAGGGAATAAAGTGAATCGCCTTTATAGCACAAATAACATTACAGCATTGACAATGTTAACATCATTAAAAGTAATGATTACCAGATAGTTATCACTGTAACAGTAATACAAATAAAAAACATTTGTTATAATGCTACTATTAATACTAATAATAACAATAGTAATAATAATATTATAATTATAATAATCAACTTTAGAAAACACTTTTAAATCTCCAATTAGCCCATTGTTGGTATTGCACAATGTTCAGTGCGGTTTCATATTGGACATACTACACCATTGTACACAATTCCCTTTACATTGTGTCTCAGTAAAAGGAGGTTCCATTCTACTCAGGAAACAAAACATGGCTCACATTTGGGAACACACACAAACGGCTTCAACAGGAGGAGGGAAAAGGATTGGTATTTTTGAAGGCCGATGTTCAGCCCAGCCAATCAAGCAGCTCAGTTTACTAGCTTTTACCTGCTTGTGTACTTGTATCCAACAACGGATCCGTAGAGACGGCTGGATGCGCTTGCATCGCTGTCCTTGGAAAGTCATGCAGCCTCAATTTTGTGGAAGGCAGGCTAATAAGCAAAGCCACTTACAGTTCTAAGTCTAACATTACTTAACATAAGAGATTACAGCATACAAGCAGCCTACATGTGTTGTGGTGACAGTTACTATAATCCATAGGCTAACATTATGATAGAGTTCTTAGATGATATGATCAATCTCTGCATTACTTTTCTATTTAACCTTTATTTAACCAGGAAGGGCTCATTGAGATTTGAAATCTCTTTTTCAAGAGCGTCCTGGCCAAGATAGGCAGCACCAAGTCATTACACAATTACAGACAGACAACATGAAAAACTACAAGTAATCTAGTAAAAAAACATAGAATTCACAAGAGTATAACAAAATCGTAAAATAGCAAATTAAAAATATTGACTGGTCAGGGAATCAGCCTCAAAATCCTGCATCATTGATTTAAAAACACCAATCGGGACAAGTTCTTCCAGTTTAAAAGTATTTTGTAAGGCGTTCCAAGACGATGGCGCACAGTACATAAAAGCCCTTTGACCAAATTCAGTTCGGACATTTGGTCTTGTAATTGTAGCCTATTTTCTTCGTTCCTTGTATAGATGAAAGTGCGCAATACTGCCTTATGTAATGATAAAATAGTCAGGCTTAACATTTTTATTTAACCTTTATTTTATTTAACTAGGCAAGTCAGTTAAGAACAAATTCCTATTTACAATGACGGCCTACCCCGGACGACGCTGGGCCAATTGTGCGCAATCATGGCCAGATGTGATTCAGCCTGGAATCGAACCAGGGACTGTAGTGACGCCTCTTTCACTGAGATGCAGTCCCTGAGACCACTGTGCCACTCAGGACCTCACAGCAGCACATCAAATGACTGTAGGCATCCATCATATCATGTTGTTTTGACGAAATGACTTAAACTATTGGCTTGAATAGAGTACTCTGCAAAAACAAACAAACATAGCAGTTAGACCAAACGTTTTGTTGGATGAAAGCTGAATTGAGAATGTATTGGGTATGTTAACATATTTGTGTATCACATATTTGTGTATCAACAGAACTGCTGTATTAATGTGGGGAATCTGTAAGTATTCTGTCAAATCTCATGTTGGTGAAGCAAGGTAGGTTTATGGAGTCCAGGTGAGTAGGGTAGAAAATGTATTTAAACATCATGCTTTTTTAGGGTCATTAGTGTCTAGTGTTATTGTTTTTCTGGGTGAATAAGGTTTGTAAAATATCCTTGTAGTTGGGCGGTAATGCCTAAAGTATGGTAAGTATAAGTGGTCTCATCTCATTGGGAACAATAGCAAGGTAAGTTTATGATGAGACTTGCATGTGTTTTGATTAAGTTGATCACATAGTCCTCAGTCACACAATTGTTAGTAAATGGGATTTTCACTGAATGTCTTTTTTGTAACAATCATTCTATCACAGGTGCAGAATGCAGTGTCCAGTGGGCTAACTGGCATAGAGATTACTGTGACGTTCCAGAATAAGGGGAATAAGGGCCGCCAAATGAGCAGCGACACTCCTCTGGGAGTAACCTCTGTGGATTAGGAACTAGAATTACATAATATCTTATAGAAATACTTGTAATTATTCTTTGTATGATAACTACTATAACATATTGATAATTGTGCACATTTTCCATCATTTTCGCCCAAACTATTCATTTACAAAGTTTACAGGATGGGACTTTTATTCTGAATGATTCCAAAAATCTGTGACCTGGAAGTACTTAGTTATTCTTGCTTGTTTCACGGCGGGTCTTTGGCGACAAAATGGCTAACATGGATACCAGTCTCTTTAGCGAACGTTCCACTTCTTGCCACTCATTGCCATTTCCAAAGAGACTTGCCTTTGCGCAATCTTCAAACATGAACATTATATCATTAATGAGCTCGAAGAGATAAGAAGATTTTATCCTGATATTACCCGCACAGCTATCATCTAATCACAATATTTATGCAAATTAGATTGATATGAAAACATTCTAAAGTTTAATTCATGCATTTGATTGGAAACATTTAAACATGGAGTATTCTGACGTAATACATGTAATTGTAAACATAAAAATTGGGCGAGGGAGAAAAGAGGATTCACGTTTATTTAATTTTTACCACCAGCCAATGTGATCACAATCACACCAAAGCTCTAGCCATTTAAACTATCCTGCCAGTTCATTTTGAACGCTGTAGCCTATTTTATATCCATCAAGCAAGAGCAAGGTATTGATATATTATATTGATATATTTCTAGGAACGCATTGGGCTAGGCTGCTGGTTCAAGAGCTATAAACGGAAGAGAGAGAGGCCAGTGGAGCTGCCAACAGAGATGCATAAATTGTGCAAGAATGAAACAGTGAAGACAGATGTGTAAATTAGAAATGAATTAATAGGCTGGACTATTAATGCACCATTCGTACACTAGCCTATATGAACTCAGCAAAAATAGTAGTGTCCTCTCACTGTGTCAACTGCATTTATTTTCATCAAACTTAACATGTGTAAATATTTGTATGAACATAACAAGATTCAACTGAGACAGACATGTGACTAACAGTTGAATAATGTGTCCCTCAACAAGGGGGGGGGGGGTCCAAATCAAAAGTAACAGTCAGTATCTGGTGTGGCCACCAGCTGCATTAAGTACTGCAGTGCATCTCCTCCTCATGGACTGCACCAGATTTGCCAGTTCTTGCTATGAGATGTTTCCCCTCTCTTCCACCAAGGCACCTGCAAGTTCCCGGACATTTCTGGGGGAGTGGCCCTAGCCCTCACCCTCCGATCCAACAGGTCCCAGATGTGCTCAATGGGATTGAGATCCGGGCTCTTTGCTGGCCATGGCAGAACACTGACATTCCTGTCTTGCTGGAAATCACACACAGAACGAGCAGTATGGCTGGTGGCATTGTCATGCTGGAGGGTCATGTCAGTGTGACAGTATAACTTTAGTCCGTCCCCTCGCCCCTACCCGGGCTCAAACCAGGGACCCTCTGCACACATCAACAACTGACACCCACGAAGCATCGTCACCCATCGCTCCACAAAAGACACGACCCTTGCAGAGAAGGGGAACCACTACTTCAAGGTCTCAAAGCGAGTCACCGATTGAAACGCTATTTACGTGCACCACCGCTAACTAGCTAGCCATTTTACATCAGTTACATCAGGATGAGCCTGCAGGAAGGGTACCACATGAGGGAGGAGGATGTCTTCCCTGTAACGCACAGCGTTGAGATTGCCTGCAATGACAACAAGCTTAGTCCGATGATGCTGTGACACACCGCCCCAGACCATGATGGACCCTCCACCTCCAAATCGATCCCGCTCCAGAGTACAGGCCTCGGTGTAACGCTCATTCCTTTGACGATAAATGCAAATCTGACAAACACCCCTGGTGAGTCAAAACCATGACTCGTCAGTGAAGAGCACTTTTTTCCAGTCCTGTCTGGTCCAGTGATGGTGGGTTTGTGCCCATATGTGATGTTGTTGCCGATGATGTCTGGTGAGGACCTGCCTTACAACAGGCCTACAAGCCCTCAGTCCAGCCTCTCTCAGCCTATTGCGGACAGTCTGAGCACTGATGGAGGGATTGTGCATTGCTGGTGTAACTCGGGCATTTGTTGTTGCCATCCTGTACCTGTCCTGCAGGTGTGATGTTCGGATGTACCGATCCTGTGTAGGTCATGTTACACGTGGTCTGCCACTGTGAGCACGATCAGCTGTCCGTCCTGTCTCCCTGTCTTATTCTTCTCACAGTACGGACATTGCAATTTATTGCCCTGGCCACATCTGCAGTCCTCGTGCCTCCTTGCAGCATGCCTAAGGCACGTTCAAGCAGATGAGGAGGGACCCTGGGCATCTTTCTTTTGGTGTTTTTCGGAGTCAGTAGAAAGGCCTCTTTAGTGTCGTACATTTTCATAACTGTGACCTTAATTGCCTACTGTCTGTAAGCTGTTAGTGTCTTAACGACCGTTCAACAGGTGCATGTTCATTAATTGTTTATGGTTCAAGCATGGGAAACAGTGTTTAAACCCTTTACAATGAAGATCTGTGAAGTTATTTGGATTTTTACGAATTATCCTTGAAAGACAGAGTCCTGAAAGGGACATTTATTTTTTAGCTGAGTTTATTAGGCTGGCCTACTACAGTGAAGGTGACCACCACCTGTGCTATGCAAGCCAGAGACAGAAACATATTTTTGTTTGACAAACGTTTTGTGCCGTTGAACTTTGCCAAATGCGTCAGTTTAGTTAAATGTGCAATAAAAACGTATAGTGCCTATTTAATGAAACCCTGGATGTAGATGTATGCATCAGATCACAAAGCAGGGAATCCCTATTCCCCACTCAACTAATTTTTGGAAATGGCAAGTTCACTTTCTCTCCCATAAATGCCCTATCAGATTCTGAGTGTTTAATAGTCATGTACAGGGTTGCATATGTGTGATTGCAGGGTACAATGAAAATCTTAGCCCCGAGCTCCAATATGCAGCACGAAGTGAAATAAAATAATGAAAATGGCAATAAAAAAACAATTGAAATGGAAATAGCACTATATACAGTACCAGTCAAAAGTTTGGACACACCTACTTATTAAGGGTTTTTCTTATTTTTGTACTATTCTCTATATTGTAGAATAATACTGAAGACATCAAAACAATGAAATAACACATATGGAATCAAAAAAGTAACCAAGAAAGTGTTAAACAAATCCAAATCTATTTTATATTAAAGATTCTAAGTAGACACCATTTGTCTTGACAGCTTTGCACACTCTTGGCACTGTGTTTATTGATGTTTTTATGTCATTGAGATTTTTCAGGGGGTGAGTGGGACTGAGAAAATGGCTTCCAGTTCCAGATCATATCTCCCAGAGGAAAATGTATCCTCTGTGCTGTGACATCTTCAAGGATCCCGTCATCCTACCGTGTAGCCACCGCTACTGTAAAGTCTGTCTGCAGCAATGCTGGGAGTCGAAGGGGTTTCAGGAATGTCCCATTTTCAGGAAGAGATTTTCAATGGGTAATCCTCCCTGTATCCTGGCAAAAAAAACCTGTGTGAGGCCTCTATACTGCCTGGAGGATAAACAGTGTGTCAATCAGAAGAGGCTGGTGGGAGGAGCTATAGGAGGACGGGTTTATTGTAATGGTTGGAGTGGAATGAATGGACTGGAGTCTAACATGTGGTTTCCATATGTTTGATGTGTTTGATAACATTCCATTTCAGCCTACAATGCCTCCTGGCAGCCACAGTAATTTTCTGTGGATTATTTGGCTGCTCTTACAAGGCAGGAAAGACAACGGAAAAAGAAAACAAAATGTTTACAGATTCCACCAAGGAGATAAGACTCAAGTCAGAAAAGCAAAGAAACCTTTTTGCCCATCAACACCTGAACACAGACAGCTGTCAGTACAGGGTCTGCTACGATAATTTCATCACTGATAAATCTGACAGATTATTTTAAGTATAGTTTATCTAACCAGGTGTTAACAACAACACTAAGTAAACCAATATTAGCTAGCTCGATAGCTTGTAGTTTAGCTATTAGCATGTGTCGAGTGAGTTTCAAGTTTTGGGGAAGCTATTTTTTTACCATAAAAAGACACCTTTATAACAAATGATTGCATGCCTACATAGTCACATTAGCAGACTTATGTAAACCTACTATTCCATATTTAAGCTATTAATAATCTCGTAGTTGTCACATCCTGACCTTAGTTCCTTTTTTATGTCTCTATTTTAGTTTGGTCAGGGCGTGAGTTGGGGTGGGCATTCTATGTTTTTGTATTTCTATGTTTGGCCTGGTATGGTTCCCAATCAGAGGCAGCTGTTTATCGTTGTCTCTGATTGAGAACCATACTTAGGCAGCCTGTTTTCCCACCATGATTTGTGGGTAGTTGTTTTCTGTTTTGTGTGTCTTCACCTTACAGAACTGTTTTGTTTCGTTCACGCTCTCTCTTTATTGTTTTTTGGTTATTGCAGTGTTTATTTATTAAAATTAACATGGACACTTACCCCGCTGCGTTTGTCTGATCCTTCCTACTCCTCCTCAGAAGAGGAGGAAAACCGTTACAGTAGTGGCATAGGTTTATATGCTATAATAGATACAATTCTTTCCTTTCCACTGGAAAAAATGTGGCCTTTGAAAAACATTTGATGCACTTTATTACACTTTATGACTGGAGACATTAGCAGAATCTTTTTTAATACGATGTTAGCGTAGGCCTACTCAACTGAGACTGACAACATATCAATAAAAACGACCTTGTCTTGAATGCAACCATGTAATCTAGAATATGATGTTAATTTGACCCTTCTAGCCATGACCATGAAAAGGGGAGAAGCAATTTGTACAACATGACATTAAAATAGCCTGGAGGACATTGTCCCCCAAAAACTCCAGTGGTTTATTATATAGTCATACGATAACCTATTGAGAACTTTATTCAGGTGGGAAAATGTATGGACATTACGACATTGGACATTACGACATTACGACATTGGACATTACGACATTACGACATTGGACATTACGACATTGGACATTACGACATTGGACATTACGACATTGGACATTACGACATTGGACATTACGACATTGGACATTACGACATTGGACATTACGACATTGGACATTACAACATTGGACACTACAACATTGGACATTACAACATTGGACATTACAACATTTTGAGGACAAAAACCTCAATGGGATAGGACAACCTGCTGTGTTGACTATTGGTTGTTCCAGCCCAACAATAGATTTAATCTTTATATAACACAACACCTGAATGAATTAAACACATCCAAACAATTAAGAGCCAGATGGTATAGGTGACCTAAAGTGCTATTCCAACATCAGGTGTGTTTGTTTGTTTGTTTATATTCTACTGTAGGCTCACCAGATGACCTCTATCAAGACACCCATGTTGACTGGATTCCCCCTGTGAAGATGAGCAATGCTGCAGCAGCATCAGTTTCTACTTCTACTTTGTCCTTTTCCAGATATGAAAGGAAACATCCCTCAGTTATACGAGATGGTTGTCACATGATTCTGTGCCATTTGAGTAGAAAGCACCATCACCTTGTTGTCATGAGAAAAGTATCTCCTTAAACAATATGAATATATAAAATGTAATCTGGAACATGTAAAATACTATTGTTTATGATATTGTAAACATACTATACTTTAATGATAGGCTATAATGTTGTATGGGTGAAATGAAAAGGATTGTCATCTCTGCTTTGCCTAGCCCAATTGAATAAAAAATATTTCTTATAGCCTGACTATTTTCTTTCTTTTACAATTTAAACATATTTAACATAACAATTACATTGTCATGGTAGTCTTAGGAAAACCATCTTCATTATCATAGTAGTACCTCCAAGTGCCGCTCAGACCTTCTGGGAGAAAAGTATCTGGCATTAAACTTGGTGGTAGTAGTTGTGTGTATGTTTGAAGAGAAGGGTCCCATCATCTCCGGCTCCAGACATTTCACTACCTAGATTACCACGGTTGGATTTGCACTAAACAATTTCATGTCAGCACAAGGCATGTACAAAATCTTGCATAATGATTAGCCTCATAAATTGTCTACTGGTATACAGTGCATTCGGAACGTATTCAGACCCCTTGACTTTTTCCAAATTTTGTTACCTTACAGCCTCATTTTAAAATTGAGTTAATATTTATTTTTTCTCATCAATCTACACACAATACCCCATAATGACAAAGTGAAAACAGGTTTTAGTCTTTTTTGCACATTTATTAAAACAAAAACAGAAATACCTTATTTACATAAGTATTCAGACCCTTTGCTATGTGCTCAAGTGCATTGGCCATCCTTGAGATGTTTCTACAACTTGATTGGAGTCCACCTGTGGTAAATTCAATTGATTGGACATGATTTGGAAAGGCACACACCTGTCTATATAAAGTCCCAGTTGACAGTGCATGTCAGAGCAAAAACCAAGCCATGAGGTCGAAGGAATTGTCCATAGAACTCTGAGACAGGATTGTGTCGAGGCACAGATCTGGGGAAGGGTACCAAGAAATGTCTGCAGCATTGAAGGTCCCCAAGAACACAGTGGCCTCCATCATTCTTAAATAGAAAAAGTTTGGAACCACCAAGACTCTTCCCAGAGTTGGCCACTCAGCCAAACTGAGAAAACAGGGGAGAATGGCCATGGTCAGGGAGATGACCAAGACCTGAAAATAGCTGTGCAGCAATGCTCCCCATCCAACCTGACAGAGTTTGAGAGGATCTGTAGAGAGGAATGGGAGAAACACCCCAAATACAGGTGTGCCAAACTTGTAGCGTAATACCCAAGAAGTCAATATGTAAACTGAACAATATGTACAATATGTAAACAATGTGAGTTAAGCTATTCTCTGCTTCAGATGCACAATGTCAAGAGGTGCATTGCAAATGCTCATAAGGCTAATGCCATCATGGTTCCCAACTCCGGTCCTCGAGAACCCCCAACAGTACAGTTTATTGTAGCCCCGGACAAACATGCATATTTCAACTTGTCAATTAATCATCAGGCCCTCTGAGTTGAATCAGGTATGTTTTTCCGGGGCTACAGCAAAAAATATGTGCCGTTGGGGGTATTAAAGGACTGGAGTTGGGAGCCACTGAACATGAAAAGTTCACGTTCCAGGTATTCAGGAGCTGGACTGCTAAAGCTAGTTGCTAACAGAGAAATGGCTGCCATGGTTGGATCGGTATATCTTTTTGCATTCGATGATCAATCATGGGAGGAATACTGTGAAATACTTGGTCAAACTAAATAGAAGATGATGACAAGAAAAGAGCCATTCGGTTGAGTTCAGTGGGAAGCCAAACCTACAGTCGTATGATAAATCTGCTTTGTCCTGGTCAGTGGCAATTTTAAGATGTAAATCTGGCTGGGGAACACTATCACAGTGCAGGTGCATTTATACGGAGACTTGATTACACACAGGTGGATTGTATTTATCATCATTAGTCATTTAGGTCAACATTGGATCATTCAGAGATCCTCACTGAACATCTGGAGAGAGTTTGCTGCACTGAAAGTAAAGGGGCTGAATAATTTTGCACGCCCAATTTTTCAGTTTTTGATTTGTTAAAAAAGTTTGAAATATCCAATAAATGTCATTCCACTTCATGATTGTGTCCCACTTGTTGTTGATTCTTCACCAAAAAAATACGGTTTTATATCTTTATGTTTGAAGCCTGAAATGTGGCAAAAGGTCGCAAAGTTCAAGGGGGCCGAATACTTTCGCAAGGCACTGTATCTCCCTGGCATATTACATCATTTATGCAGCAACATACAATACATTTTTGGACTTACCTTGTTGTGCTGTGCTCACTTGAACAGAAAGGTGGTGTGGTGGTCTTTCCTGGGCAAATTTTGTCATCAAACTTTGTCAAAGTCTGTCATTATCTGTATTTATGGTGCTTTCAAGACAACAGGGAACTCAGAAAAAAACAAGGTTGAATCATGATGTTAGTGATCTTCAGGTCGGAGCTCTAGAAAGAGGCCCGAGTTCCCGACTTGGAATTCCAAGTTGGATGACCATTTAAAGCGTATTTTCCCAGTTGGAGCTCGTTTTGTTCCCCGTTGTCTTGACCACACTGAAGTCTGAGATTTACCAGTTCTGATTTTCCAGTTGTTTTGAAAGCAGCAGAAGTCATGCTGGATTGACAGCATATCAAACACTGAATGCTTATCCTTTTAAGCTTGGACAAGAGACCCAGACTTGGACCATACATCCACTCCACTGAATAGTAGGCTAGTCATTGCTTTTTCAATGCTTGCAGTTAGCCACTGATTCCTTCCAAACCATTCATTGTTGAATTTGCGATTTCCAACTTATTGTGTAATGTTTATGTTCAATGGCCAATGAGCACCGATATGTTTTATCTGTAATTTCTCATCATAATGTCTATCATATGACAATTCGCATACCGCCCCAGGAGATGACACAATCTTAATCACACTCCACACTGCCCTTTCCCACCTGGACAAAAGGAACACCTATGTGAGAATGCTGTTCATTGACTACAGTCGGGGCCAAAAGTTTTGAGAATGACACAAATACATTTTCACAAAGTTTGCTGCTTCAGTGTCTTTAGATATTCTTGTCAGATGTTACTATGGAATACTGAAGTATAATTACAAGCATTTCATAAGTGTCAAAGGCTTTTATTGACAATTACATGAAGTTGATGCGATAGTCAATGCTGTCAATTAACTTCTGGGCCACATCCTGACTGATGGCAGCCCATTCTTGCAAAATCAATGCTTGGAGTTTGTCAGAATTTGTGGGTTTTTGTTTGTCCACCCGCCTCTTGAGAATTGACCACAAGTTCTCAATGGGATTAAGGTCTGGGGAGTTTCCTGGCCATGGACCCAAAATATCAATGTTTTGTCCCCAAGCCACTTAGTTATCACTTTTGCCTTATGGCATGTGCTCCATCATGCTGGAAAAGGCATTGTTCGTCAACAAACTGTTCCTGGATGGTTGGGAGAAGTTGCTCTCGGAGGATGTGTTGGTACCATTCTTTATTCATGGCTGCGCTCAAAATTGTGAGTGAGCCCACTCCCTTGGCTGAGAAGCAACCCCACACATGAATGGTCTCAGGATGCTTTACTGTTGGTATGACACAGGACTGAGAAAATGACTTTACCCCGGTCCTCAGCTGTCCAATCCCTGTACCTCTTGCAGAATGTTTTTCCTGGAAAGAAGTGGCTTCTTTGCTGCCCTTCTTGACACCAGGCCATCCTCCAAAAGTCTTTGCCTCACTGTGCGTGCAGATGCACTCACACCTGCCTGCTGCCATTCCTGAGCAAGCTCTGTACTGGTGGTGCCCCGATCCCGCAGCTGAATCAACTTTAGGAGACGGTCCTGGCGCTTGCTGGACTTTCTTGGGCACCCTGAAGCCTTCTTCACAACAACTGAACCGCTCTCCTTGAAGTTCTTGATGAGCCGATAAATGGTTGATTTAAGTGCAATCTTACTGGCAGCAATATCCTTGCCTGTGAAGCCCTTTTTGTGCAAAGTAATGATGACAGCACATGTTTCCTTGCAGGCAACCGTGGTCGACAGAGGAAGATCAATGATTCCAAGCAGAACCCTCCTTTTAAAGCTTCCAGACTGTTATTAGAACTCAATCAGCATGATAGAGTGATCTCCAGCCTTGTCCTCGTCAACACTCACACCTGTGTTAACGAGAGAATCACTGACATGATGTCAGCTGGTCCTTTTGTGGCAGGGCTGAAATGCAGTGGAAATGTTTTTTGGGGATTCAGTTCATTTGCAAGAGGGACTTTGCAATTATTTGCAATTCTTCTGATCAATGTTCATAACATTCTGGAGTATATGCAAAATGCCGTCATACAAACTGAGGCAGCAGACTTTGCGAAAATTAATATTTGTGTCATTCTCAAAACTTTTGGCCATGAATGTACAGCTCAGTGTTCAACACCATAGTGCCCACAAAGCTCATCAGTAAGCTAAGGACCCTGGGAGTAAACACCTCCCTCTGCAACTGGATCCTGGACTTCCGGACGGGCCGCCCCCAGATGGTAAGGGTAGGCAACGCTGATCCTCAACACCAGGGTCCCTCAGGAGTGTGTGCTTAGTTCTCTCCTGTACTCCCTGTTCACCCACAACTGTGTGGCCAAGCATGACTCCAACACCACCATTAAGTTTGCTGACGACACAACGATGAGACAGCCTATAAGGAGGAGGTCAGAGACCTGGCAGTGTGGTGCAAGGACAATAACCGCTCCCTGAACATAAGCAAGACAAAGGAGCTTAATGTGGACTACAGGAAAAGGAGGGCCGAACACGCCCCCATTCACATTGACAGGGCTGTAGTGGAGCGGATCGATATTTTCAAGTTCCTTGGTGTCCACATCACCAACAAACTATCATGGTCCAAACACACCAAGACAGTCGTGAAGAGGGCACGACAACACCTTTTCCCACTCAGGAGACTGAAAAGATTTGGCAGGGATCTCCAGATCCTCAAAGACTTCTACAGCTGCACCATCGAGAGCATTCTGACCGGTTGCATCACTGCCTGGCATGGCAATAGCTCGGCATCCGACCATAAGGCGTTACAGAGGGTAGTGCATACAGCCCAGTACATCACTAGGGCCAAGCTTCCTGCCATCCAGGACCTCTATACCAGGCGGTGTCAGAGGGCCCTAAAAATGGTCAAAGACTCCAGTCACCCTAGTCATAGACTGTTCTCTCTGCTACTGCACGACAAGCTGTACCGGAGCGCCAAGTCTAGGTCCAAGAGGCTTCTAAATAGCTTCTATCCCTAAGCCATAAGACTCTTGAACATCTAATCAAATGGCTACCCAGACTATATACATTAACCCCACTTTTGTTTTTATCCTGCTGCTACTCTCTATCTATGCATAGTCACTTTAATAACTACCTACATGTACATATTCCCTCAATTACCTTCCGAGGTGCATATTGAAAACATTGGAAGAACTGTTTACATTTACTTTTTGTCAGCCAACAAGATGAGTAGGACTAAAGAACAGCAAAAGCACTAGCCTATGTCAATTTACTATCCCCCATAGTACAAAAGTTTACCTATTCTATTCTGTGCGAGAAATAAATATTCTAAGTATAGTCTGGGACAGTTGTGGGATGCGATACATCCCAAATTAATACAACCGCTGGCATCAAAAAAACTTTTTCACAACAGCCCACAACAACTTTTTCACAACAGCCCTAGTTGTGACCAAGAAGGGGTTCTGGATGAGCAGCAGCACTTTTCTTCCAACAGTGAAGTCATCAAAGCGAGCCTTGAAGTTATCCATCAGCTTCTGGGTGAAATCAACATGGTTGGGAACATGTTTTTCTCCCTGCGTTTGCACCAGAAGATTGGGGAAGTGGACAAGTTCTCCCTGGAGATCATTCTTGAAAAGCTCCAATTTCCTGTGGAATGAGGGAGAGCACAGTTTGTTGTTTTGGAAAGTTTGTTGTTTTAAAAGTGTATTGGAAAGTTTCTTAGTAGCTAGCTAACTTTTAAGTTTGGATCCCACAACGCAGTTGGCATCAGTTACTGGGACTGCTACTCTGTCCAGTGATCCTGCCGACCAAGGCCGGGTCTGAGGAGCTATTTGGCGTAGCAGCTAGCCTAGCTGCTAGCTAGCTGCCTATCAAGCCAAAGGGGTTTCTTGAGGTCTTGAACGCAGCCCGCGACATGGTTATCCATTGTGGCTTGGACCGTGGATTGTCCCGGGTTTGTCTAGAACCCTACTGTTTGTTGTTTTCAATCTTCCCTATGACCTGCCCTGTCTGGAACTTCAAGGAGTAACAGCGTAACTAACGTTGCTAGCTACCATGAAAAAGACCAAATCCGGCGATCAAAAACAGTTCTACAAGCAGTTGTTACAACAACAAGAAAATAGCTTTAAGTGTTTTGTCCAAATACTGGTGGATTCAGCTAATAAAAGAATGGATGACCTGACCAGACAGGTCCAGGACCTGAAGAACAGCTTGCAGTTCTCCCAGAGTCAGCTCGATGATTTGAAACATGAGAATGGCAAAATGACAGAAATCTTTAAGTAATTTAGAGGACATCAGTTCTGTGTGGGAATCCATGATAACAATAATGGATAAATTAGACTCAAGGGACAATCCAGGCGGAATAACATGGTTGAGGATGGAATTGCAGATTCTCCACATGAGACCTGGATGGAGTCTGAGGACAAAATGAGGGAAATATTCTCAGAGAAATTGAAGATGGACAACAGGAAGTTTGAGGTGGGGCGCACCCACAGGACTGGAAAACATACCGCCGGCCAAGGTGACAGACCCAGGCCAATAGTTGTCAGGTTCCTGAGCTTCAAGGACAAGGTAGCTGTTCTGGAAAGAGTGAAGAACTTGAGAGGAACTTATACAGTGGCTTGCGAAAGTATTCAACTTCCTTGGCATTTACCCTGTTTTGTTACCTTACAACCTGAAATTAAAATTGATTTTGGGGTTGTATCATTTAATTTACACAACATGCCTACCACTTTGAAGATGAAAAATATTTTTTATTGTGAAACAAACAAGAAATACGACAAAAAAACAGAAGCCTGCATAACTATTCACCACCCCAAAGTCAATACTTTGTAGAGCCACCCTTTGCAGCAATTACAGCTGCAAGTCTCTTGTGGTAAGTCTCTATAAGCTTGGCACATGTAGCCACTGAGATTTTTGCCCATTCTTCAAGGCAAAACTGCTCCAGTTCCTTCAAGTTGGATGGGTTCTGCTGGTGTACAGCAATATTTAAGTCATACCACAGATTATCAATTGGATTGAGGTCTGGCTTTGACTAGGCCATTCCAAGACATTTAAATGTTTCCCCTTAAAACATGTTATGGCTGCAATCCCGATACCGGGATCGATATGACAACTACAAGTGAAAATAGAGGGCGCCAAATCCAAACCACAGAAATTTAAATTAAAACTAAAACATACGTGCTTTATATAATTTTAAAGCTATTCTCGTTGGTAATCCCACCAAAGTGTATGATTTCAAATAGGCTTTTCAGCGAAAGCACTACAAACAATTATGTTAGGTCTCCACCAAACCACAATAAGCACAGCCATTTTCCAGCAAAATATAGCATTCACAAAAACCAGATAAAGATCAAATGAATCACTAACCTTGAATTATCTTCATCAGATGACACTCATAGGACTTCCTGTTACACAATACATGCATGTTTTGTTTGATAAAGCTCATATTTATATAAAAAAATCTGAGTTTACATTGGCGCGTTAGATTCACTAGTTCCAAAAACATCAAGTGATTTTGCATAGCCATATCATTCAACAGAAATACTCATCATAAATGTAGATGATAATACAAGTTATACACATGGAATTATAGATATACCTCTCCTTAATGCAACCGCTGTGTCAGATTTCAAAAAAACTTTACGGAAAAAGAAACGCATGCAATAATCTGAGACGGCGCTCAAAAGAAAAAACACCACAGCCGCAAAGATGGCATCAACATAAACAAGAAATAACATGATAAATATTCCCTTACCTTTGATGATCTACATCAGAAGGCACTCCAGGAATCCCAGGTCCACAATAAATGTTTGTTTTGTTCAAAAATGTCTGTTATTTATGTCCAAATACCTTCTTTTGTTAGCGCGTTTGGTATATATATCCAAACGCTAATTCTGGTCAGCGTTATATCGGACAAAAACTTCAAAAAGTGATATTACCGGTCGAAGAAACATTTCAAACTAAGTACAGAATCAATCATTAGGATGTTTTTAACATATAGCTTCAATAAAGTTCCAACCGGAGTATTCCTTCTTGTCTTCGTGAGCAAGTGACTACAATGAGGCGATCACAAAATGGCTGCTTGATGGACATCTGATATATTCTGCTCTCATTCACTCCCACAACAACATAGAAGCCTCGTTATAATTTCTATTGATGGTTGACATCTAGTGGAACCCCTAGGCAGTGCAACATCATTCATATCTCAAGGGGATTTCATTGGGGACTCTGGTGAATACTTACAAGCTCAGATTTCTAACTTCCTGTTTTGATTTCAACTCAGGATTTTGCATGCCAATATGAGTTCTGTTATACTCACAGACATCATTCAAACAGTTTTAGAAATGTCAGAGTGTTTTCTATCCAATACTAATAATGATATGCAAATATTAGCAACTATGACTGAGGAGCAGGCCGTTTGATATGGGCACCTTTCATCCAAGCTACTCAATACTGCCCCTGCAGCCATAAAAAGTTAAACCACTTGAGTGTTACTTAGCAGTATGCTTAGGGTCATTGTCCTACTGGAAGGTGAACCTCCGTCCTAGTCTCAAATCTCTTGAAGACTGAAACAGGTTTCCCTCAAGAATTTCCCTGTATTTAGATCCATCCATCATTCCTTCAATTCTGACCAGTTTCCCAGTCCCTGCCGATGAAAAACTTCAGCACAGCATGATACTGCTACCACCATGCTTCATTTTAGAAGATGTTCTCGGGGTGATGAGAGGTGTTGGGTTTACGCCAGACATAGCATTTTTATTGATGGCCAAAAAGCTCAATTTTTGTGTCATCTGACCAGAGTACCTTCTTCCATATGTTTGGGGAGTCTCCCACATGCCTTTTGGTGAACACCAAACGTGTCAAGCAATGGCTGTTAAGCAATGGCTTTATTCTGGCCACTCTTCTGTAAAGCCCAGGTCTGTGGAGTGTACGGCTTAAAGTGGTCCTATGGACAGATACTACAATCTCCGCTGTGGAGCTTTGCAGCTCCTTCAGGGTTATCTTTGGTCTCTTTATTGGCTCTCTGATTAATGCCCTCCTTGTCTGGTCTGTGAGTTTTGGTGGGCGGCCCTCTCTTGGCATGTTTGTTGTGGTGCCATATTCTTTCCATTTTTTAAGAACGGATTCAATGGTGCTATGTGGGATGTTCAAAATTTCAGATAATTTTTTTATAACCCTGTACTTCTCCACAACTTTATCCCTGACCTGTTTGGAGAGCTCATTGGTCTTCATGGTGCCACTTACTTGGTGGTGCCCCATACTTAGTGGTGTTGCAGACTATGGGGCCTTTCAGAACAGGTGTATATATACTGAGATCATGTGACACTTAGATTACACACAGGTGGACTCTATTTAACTAATTATGTGACTTCTGAAGGTAATTGGCTTCATAGCAAAGGGGGTGAATACATATGCACGCACCAATTTTACATTTTGAATTCTTTAAATTTTTTAAAACAAGTTCTTTTTTTCATTTCACTTCACCAATTTGGACTATTTTGTGTATGTCCATTACATGAAATCCAAATAAAAATCCATTTAAATTACAGGTTGTTACAGGATGAATACTTTTGCAAGCCACTGTATCTTCCTCAACGAGGACTATCCTGAAGCTGTGCGCCAGAAGAGGAAAGAACTTATCCCAGCCATGAAAGCTGCCAGAGAGCGTGTGGACATTGCTTACATCCGCTGACAGGCTCATTGTCCACCCTCCCTGTCATGTCTTGTCATATTATGTCTTGTTCCTGTTCTTTCTCTTCACTCTGTCTCCCTCTGCTGGTCGTATTAGGCTACCTTCTCTTTCTCTCCTCCTCCAGCTGTTCCTCATCTCCTCTAACTACCTCGTTCACCCTTTTCCCACCTGTTCCCTTTTTCCCTCTGATTAGGTCTCTATTTCTCTCTCTGTTCCTGCTTCTTTCCTTGTCAGATTCTCGTTTGAGTTTCTCATGCCAGAACCAAACTATCGTCTTGTTTGCTTCACCCTTGTCCCATCCTGTTGGAATCTGCCTGTTCTTCTGATGCTACGTGTGATCAGGTACCTATGTCCGCTACGACCCGCGCCTACCCAGAGAGACCAGCAGTCTGTCGCCGCAACCCAGCTATTCTCCTCTGCTGCTAAGAAGGGGACTCTTTAGTAAATATCAGAAGGACTTTGTTTCATTTGTCGCCCTCTCTGAGGGTTGTCTATTTTGCCATTTTCTACATCTGAAGAGGATCTATGTCTTCCCTGTGTTTTTACATTAAAGGACTCTGTTTTTGTTAAATCGCTTTTGGGTCCTCACTCAAGAGCACAACACTCCCTCCCAGAACCCTGGAAGGGATGAGAGAGCCAAGTTTGACCAAATACAATACTATTTCTCTGTAAACAAATTAACAACAGACTTGCAGCATGTTTATAGAGAAGGGCACTCTAACATGTACTGCACTGACACAAATGACCGAAGATTGGTTGAAAGAAATTGATAATAAAAAGATTGTGGGAGCTGTACTGTTAGATTTCAGTGCGGCCTTTGATATTTTTTTACCATAACCTGTTGTTGAAAAAATTTATGTGTGTATGGCTTTTCAACCTCTGCCATATCGTCGATTCAGAACTATCTATCTAATAGAACTCAAAGGGTTTTATTTTATGGAAGCTTCTCTAATGTCAAGTGTGGTGTACCGCAGGGTAGCTCTCTAGGCCCTCTACTCTTTCTATTTTTATCAATGACCTGCCACTGGCATTAAACAAAGCATGTGTGTCCATGTATGCTGATGACTCAACCATACACCTATCAGCAACCACAGCTAATAAAGTCACTGAAACCCTTAACAAAGAGCAGTCTGTTTTGGAATGGGTGGCCAGTAATAAACTGGTCCTGAACATCTCTAAAACTAAGAACATTGTATTTGGTACAAATAATTCTCTAAGTTCTAGACCTCAGCTGAATCTGGTGGTGAGTTGTGCAGCTGTTGAACTATTTGAGGATACTAAATTACTTGGCGTTACATTAGATTGTAAACTGTCATCGTCAAACATATAGATTCAATGGTTGTAGAGATGGGGAGAGGTCTGTCCGTAATAAAGATATGATCTGCTTTTTGACACCACACTCCAGAAAGCAAGTCCCCTAGGCTCTAGTTTTGTCTTACCTTGATTATTGTCCAGTCGTGTGGTCAAGTGCTGCAAGGAAAGACCTAGTTAAGCTGCAGCTGGCCCCGAACAGAGCATGTCTTGCTCTTCATTGTAATCAGAGGGTTGATATAAATACTATGCATGCCAGTCTCTCTTGGTTAAGAGTTGAGGAGAGTCTAACTGCATCACTTCTTCTTTTTGTAAGAAAATTGTTTACATAGTCAACTTACACACAGTTCTGACATACACACTTACCTCACCAGACATGCCACCAGGGGTCTTTTCACAGTCCCCAAATCCAGAACAAATTCAAGAAAGCGTACACTATTATATAGAGCCATTATTGTATGGAACTCCGTTACATCTCATAATGCTCAAGTGAACAGTCATCCTGGTTACAAAAAAAAACAGATAAAGCAACACCTCATGGCACAACACTTCTCCCCTATTTGATCTAGATAGTTTGTGTGTATGTACTGATACAGTATGTAGGCTATGTGAGCCTTTTGTATTTTTGATTTTATGTAGTTCTGTCCTTGAACTGTTCTTGTCTATTAATGTTCTGTATTATGTCATGTTTCATGTTTTGTATGGACTCAAGGAAGAGTAGCTGCTGCTTTTTGCAACAGCTAATGGGATCCTAATAAAATACCAATTACAAAAAGCCTGGACTGCTGTTATCATATAACACACTGTGTTGTCCCGTCCCTGCAGCTAAACATTCAGTTGGTTAAGATGTGATGTAATGTTTGTCAAAAATGCAACTGTTTCCATCTTCTCCTCATCTTCTAAAAACTCTGAAAACTGAGTTGCCTTGTCACTCTTTTGCTCTGATATTAAAGCTTAGATTTCCGCCCGAATGGCCCAATAGATTCCCAAAACCCTGCCTTTGTTGAGCCATCTGACATTGTTGTCATCAAAACTGGCATTGGCCTCTGTCAGAATGCCTCGTAGCATGCGGTTGTAGGGATGATGTTGCTCTCAAAAAGTTAATTTTCATTATCGTTGTCATGACTTCAGAATACTCTTTTCCCCCACTGGCACACAGGACAAATTGATGGATGATGTAGTGATATGATGTCTGATCAGGGTGGTCCTCTTTCAAAAGTGCAACCAGTCCCCTGCCTTTCCTATCATGGCTGGAGCTCCATCTGTGGAGACCACTGACTTCAGATCTCTCCACCTTTTTGTCAGAATCCCTTTGATGGCCTCATGGATATCCTCTCCATGTGTGTCTTCTTCTAGATTTGTTAAGCCCAACAGTTCCTCACAGAATTCCTTCTTTGTTTCGTTATAAAATCTGACAATCACCAGAAGCTGGGCAATTATCAGTGTTATCAAATCAAATTGTATTGGTCACATACGCATATTTAGCAGATGTTATTGCGGGTGTAGCGAAATGCTTGTGTTCCTAGCTCCAACAGTGCAGTAATATCTAGCAATTCACAACAATGCACACAAACCTAAAAGTAAAATCATGGCATTATTAGGACAAGTCAATTGACTGAAATACAGTAGAAAGTCGTATTCCTGGTCGTAATGCTGGTTTTACCGTCGCTCCAGTATCCTAAAGTTCTTTCCAGCTGTATGTAATAACACAAAAAAAAACGTTTTGGTCTAATAATATAACAAATAACACAAAAAAATAATAATACTGCAAAGTTGCTTAGGAGCTAGAAGCAGAGCTGCCATGTCTGTCGGCACCATCTTTTCTCCTTATGCAATGTTGCATTCTGAATCGCCTCATCACGTTGTGAAGCTAAATCTTCAGCTAATATTTCAGTTCTACTCATTGCTTTGGAATCTGACAGTGGGATCGGTTTGATCTTTTTCCTGAGCTCATCTTTTTCTTTAACTTCTAGCAAGGTGTCAGCAACTTCACACATGCATTTTTTTTACTATCTCAGCATCTGAAAATGTTTTTTTTGTGTGTTTTCCCAAACCCAAGCTATCCTCAGTGAACACTCCATTGCACGTTGTTGGGCTGCCACGGAATTGACAAGGATTTTGTAGGACCTCTCATATTGGGATTTGAGTTGGTTAATCTTGTTTGTTCTCACCTCTGTGTTCATGGGATATATGTCTGATCGAAATTACTATGCCTGGTGTCATAATGGCGCTTAACATTGGACTCGATGCATATCAAGCACATTGGTTTTGTGCTGCAGTAGTTGCGGGGCGAAGGAATACATACTGTTCCATCCACTCGTCTTTGAATTTACCGTTTTCAGCGTGAACTTTTTTACCAGACATATTAACAAAGATACTGGTAACTAAGCTCCTTTTATCTGTGATATTTAACAGTTGAACTGCGGTCAAATCCTTCTGTTTCCTTTTGCCTGCTTGTCCCAAGGTTCCGCAGAGGAAATTTGGATTGATGTGATTGGGTAAGATGCTGCCTGTTATATTTGCATATAACCATGCGATTGGATTAGACTGGGCACTTGTAAAGGCAGGCGTTGCTTCGAGAGAGAGCGAAAAAGAGGTTGATGAGTTAGAGAGGCCGCTGCACTTGGTTTAATTTTTAAAGCTGTCTAAAAATAATTTATTGACTTCTATATAACAAAATGCGATGTTCTCCGTATTGGCCATTATCCAGGTCGGTATTGGCCATGGTCCGGGTCCAGACCATGGTCCGCCAGTTGAGTTTGGCTGATGTTGTCACACCCTAACCACAGAGAGCCTTTTTTATTCTCTATTTTGGTTAGGTCGTGGTGTGACTAGGGGGGGTGTTCCTATCTAGGTTGTTTAGTTCTATGTTGGCCTGGTATGGTTCCCAACCAGAGGCAGCTGTTTATCGTTGTCTCTGATTGGGGATCATATTTAGGCAGCCATTTCCCCACTGTGTTTTGTGGGATCTTGTTTTTGTGTTGTTGCCTGTGAGCACTCCAGAACGTCACATTTAGTTGGTTCTTTATTGTTTTGTGCGGTTCACGTCAAATAAAAGATGTCGAACCAATTTCACGCTGCGCTTTGGTCTGATGTAATTACGACGATCTTGACAGATGAACAGCATGTCAGAGAACATTCCAAAAGTGGCTCCTATCAAATCAAAATAAAATAAAATGTTATTGACCACATACACATGTTTCGCACATAAAAATGTAAAGTCAATTAATCAGATTTGAAGTTTGAAGTGGATACAGGGTGCAGTGTAATCATAATGAATAGATCAGAGTACTCAAATTTGTGGGACAGTGCATAAGTTCCAGACTTAAATATTTGTTCTCTACATCTCAAAACATACACAAGTGAGAGAGTAGACTAGACACATTGGGTGCATCTAATGTAACTGTGCAGCACAGAGACACAATGACTCAGCTACATGTAGTAATCATATCAAGCAACGGACCAAACCTGCTAGGTCGGGGCTGAATAAAATAACTGAGGAACAGTAAATCAGATTGATGAGGGTCAACAGTGGACATTGGAAAAAGGTGTTGACAAAGCATGAGAATGTGTTCAAAGAGGAACTTGGAACATAGAAAGGCCGCCCAGCTAAAATATATGTAGACAAGGAGGACACACCAAGGTTTTACAAACCAAGACCTGTGCCTTATGCCATGAAGTCAAAGGTAGAGGCAGAGATTGACCGTCTCTTGAAAGTGGACATTATAGAACCAGTCAAATTCTCAGAATGGGCAGCTCCCATAGTGCATGTTTTGAAACCTGCCAATACTGTGAGAATCTGTGGGGATTCTTGGATACCAAGAGTATCCAAGTTAGAGCACTATCCTATTACAAAAACAGGTCATTTATTTGCAAATATGTCTGGTAGACAGAGGTTTACAAAGTTAGATATGAGCCATGCATATCAACAGATCACTCTGGATGAGGAATCTAATAAGTATTGTAAAGTAAACACACACAAAGGGTTGTTTATGTATAAACATTTACCTTTTGGTGTCTCCAGTAGTCCTGCTAATTTTCAGAGCACCACTTCAAGGAATTCCACGTTGCCATTTACTTGGATGACATCCTAGTGACGGGGAGGCGTGACCAGGAGCATCTGTGCATGCTGACTGAGGTACGACAGAGATTGGAAAGTGCAGGCTTAAGTCTCAAGTGGAGTAAGTGTACCTTCATGAGGAATGAGGCAGTGTTCCTAGGACAAAAAGTGGACGCCACGAGTATCCATTTACTCAATGACAAGGTCCAAGCAATCCAGAACGCACCTGCTCCTACAAATGTGACTGAGTTAAAAGCTTGCTTGGGACTGCTAAACTATTATAACAGGGTTTTGCCAAACTTGTCAACAGTGTTAGCATCGCTTCAAACACTACTGTGTAAAGAGACAGTGGCAGTGGGGGCGAGAGCAGGAGGCTTCGCTTGCAAAATCAGAGAAACTGATGTCATCAGATGTGTTGGTTCACTACAATGGAGAGAAGGACCTCATTTGCTTGTGTGATGCGTCACCCTACGGGGTAGGAGCAGTTCTGTCACACCATATGCAGGATGGAACTGAGAGACCAATAAGGTTTATGTCGAGAACTCTTAACCCAGAAAAAAATAACTATTCCCAATTAGACAAAGAGGAGTTTGCAGTAATGGGGTTCAGAGGTTCCAGAAATATATACAGTGTATATGGCAGGAAGTTTACCATTTGAACAGATCATAAACCTTTACTGTTAATTTTCAATGAAACGAAGGCAGTTCCACAGATGGTGTCTCTGAGAATCCAGAGGTGGGTAGTGATGTTGCGGGCATACGAGTATGTCACCGTTTTCAAGGCAGGAACATACCATGGCAACGCAGATGCCTTGAGCCGTCTTCCGCTGCCGTACACGCCCATCATAACAGCTCAGGAGTGCAGATGTTGGTGGACACAGACACAGCACTCATGACTGCAGAGCAAGTGGGAACCTGGACAGGTAAAGATACAGTGCAGTCTAGAGTTAGAGAAGATGTGGTAGGGGGATGACCACAACAAACAGAAGTAACTGAACTCACACCACACAGTGTCAGGAAAACAGAGACGAGTATACAGGATGGTTGCGTTTTGTGGGGAGAACGAGTGATTTCCCACAGCCAGCATGCCAGGATATCCTACAGCACATCAGAGTCCCCTGGGGGTCTTGCATATGAAAGATCAGGAGATGGAGAATTGAGTCAAGACATGTAACACGTGTTAGGAACACATAAAGGCAACAGCTCCACTCCATCCTTGGGAGGTTCCAGAAAAACCTTGGAAGAATTGCAAATGGATTACACAAGGCCATTAATGGGGAAAATGTTCCAATGCACATTCAAAATGGATGGATGTGTATCCTGTTAGTTCTGCTTCATCCACCACTACTATAGAGGGCCTACAATAGAGCTTTAGTAACCAAGAGATACCTGAGCTGCTGGTGAACGACGATGCGACCTGTTTCGTAAGTACAGAAACAACAGTATTGTGCATGTGACATCTGCTCCACATCATCCATCTCCAAATGGACTGGTGGAACACGCAGTACAGACGAACAAAGAAATGATGATGAAAAGTGCAGAAGGGAGCATAGCAGCAAAGGTATCACGTATTCTGTGTAGCTACAGAATAACTCCTCAATCCACAACAGGACTTTCTCCTGCTGAGATGTTATTAGGTATAGACTACACTCCAAATTGTACCTAGTCTATCCTGACCTGAAAATGAAAGTTGTACCCAAACAAAACAGACTGAAAGAGAACAATGACAAACGCACCAAGGGCCGAAGTTTTGGAGACACGGACCCTGTCCTGATCAGAAATTTCAGTCATGGGCAAAAATTGATTCCTGGATTCATAGACTCAGTGACTGGTCCTGTCTCCTACAAAGTCATGTTGGGAGATGATAAAATGGTTTGTAGACATGTTGAATGGATTCTTGTCAGACGAGATGGAACAACCATTTAGTTACCAGTTGTGATGACAGGCTGTTCTCTAGCTATCCAAGTGCTTCTGTGGTGCAGCTTCTGCAGACTGAGACTGTAACAGAGGAAACAGTTCACCAAGAGCAGAATCCAATTTCATACTCAGAGCCCGGCTCAGGAACAGTTGGTGGCTTTTCCACCATTGAGAATGAACACTACCCCAAGTGTTCGTCGATCAGAGGCATGCAAAGCTTCCACAACGCTTCAAATTTGATCTCCGAACAAGAAAAAAAAGAACGGTGATATAAATTGTTTTAAAAGACAACTTAAAGACTCACAGTAAAAGACTCTAGTGTTAAATACTTAGTTTCCCATGCATTTGAAAATCTAATTATTGTGAACATGTGAAATGTGGTATTAACGTCATTACACATACACATCACCTGGTGGTGTAGCACTTGAGTATCTATTGGTGTCTTTGTTAGTGTTGGAATGCCCACCTGACACACAGTGTAGCTGCGACTGCATGCCTGCAACACCATGCTCTGGGTTAGTAATATATATATGTATATACATTTTCACCTTTATTTAACTAGGCAAGTCAGTTAAAAATTCATTCTTATTTACAATGATGGCCTACCCCGACCAAACCCGGACGACATTGGGCACTGCCCTATGGGACTCCCAATCATAGCTGGATGTGATTCAGCCTGGATTCAAACCAGGGACTGTGTGTCACCTCTTGCACTGAGATGCAGTGCCTTAGACCACTGAAACAAGTAATACGTTTATAAAGACCTACTCCCTCACTCCTTCCAAGGTATAAAGAGTTCCATAGGTTATTACAATTGACAATTTGACATAATGTTGATATCATTATATTTTCTCCTAGCCTACATTATTATGTAAAAAAGCATACATGACTCTTCCTGCATGTACAAAACCCTGTCACAGACGTTCTCATACGCTCTCAACTTAAATGGGGCATCAACAGTCGGGCAACAAAAATACTGCACGCTCCCACTTTCGTTTAGAGCGCACGCGCGTCATTGAATACGCCCCTCAGCTAATTTGATTGGCTTGCGACCATATTTACCGTGGTAACGGGGTGGTCAGGTGCTTCATCATTCCCTCCTGTCATGTGACTAAAACTTATCCAACTCATACTTCCGGTTCTGCATGGATGAGGGAAAAAAGTTGCATGTTCATGATAAAGTTTTTTTTATCGCTTCCCCTTCTAATTAGCATCATAAAACTGTCAACGACTGCAATTTTGTTTTACGATAGTTTAGACCTTTCACAATAAACATTTCTGTACACTTGCAAAACGTCAAATGTTGAGTATGTCGACGAACAATTTGTCGTACAGCGACCAAGGAGGAACTGATTCAGCGGTGGAGGTTGGGCAGGAGACTACCCCGACCTCCTCCAACGCTGGGGCTGGATTTGGCCTGTTCAGCGTCGACTTTAAAAAGTAAGCCAGTTAGCTAGAAAGCATTTTAGTAACTTGCTTGTGTAAGCTATGTTTTCAATTTAATTAGCTAGCTAACATGGCTGGTGGTGGTAGCTAGCTAGATATACAGCTGTCAACCCAGTTGCATCTTTAGCTAGTCTAGCTGCAATAGATTTTATGGTAGCTTCAGGCTTGAAAAAGCTTTTGTTGATAGCCAGCACTTATCAAAGATGCAGTTTGCGTGGAAGACATGTTGACATAAACAAAAAAAAGATGACAAATAATCACCCTTTTTAATACTAGCACACATTTTACGTTACACACCATCACGTCGTTTTATGTTGTAGAGCTGTACTGCGTCAGATCATTCTAAATTAATAGCTACATCAAAATAATGCTTGCTGTGCTATGCACATAGGCTATCCTCAGTTGTAGAAAAAATACCACATCTTCTTCCCCTCTCACTGTCATAAACTAAAGTGATTTCTATACTTTCCCAACACTTGTAAATCCTTGTAAACTACCCATTCAGAACCTTTAAATTTGAAAAAGAGAGATGAAATGGAACTGACAAAGTGTACAAGGTGGTCCTCCGCTGTCAGCGTCAAGTGATGATACCACTAGAGGGCAGTCCATCAGTTTGGGCATCCTGTTGTCATGATGTGGCTTTTACTGTAAATCAGGGCCTGTATTCACGTAGGATCTCAGGGAAGGTGTGCTGAATTATGATCCGTTTTGTATAGCCTAATCTTATGCATTATGATCTTGAATATGAGCCCAATAGTTTAGTTACTCATTTGTATGATTTGAGAGTGATAACTGTGTTTCCCAAACCATGCCCTGGGCGTTGGGATCAGTTATTATTTTACTATCAGTAGGCTAATCTTTTCCCCAGCTGGCTCCAGACAAGGCTATTTTGTCTCGCAAAGTCTCAGACAGTCAGCCATTATGAAATTTAATTCAACCTGAGTATCTTTGAAGCTGAATTAACCACTGTTAGTTTGTCTCTACAATTGGGCCTATTTCCCATGTAGACTAATCATTCTAGCAGTTTTAAGAGGTACCAGTATAAAGGTTTTATTGAATATGTTTGTGCTGTGCAAATGCCATCATAGAATGGAATGTCTACTGGTATGTCTGGCATGTCTCTACTTCTATCTGTTCTTCAGTGTTCCATGTAGCCTATTGTTGCTCTGTTTAGCTGCTGACAGTAGAACAGCCTCAACTATCTCAGTTTCCATCAAGCAGTGACTTGTCAGCCTAATGTTTAATGTGGTGTGGCTCTCTGAATTCTTTAATTCCTCTCACATGACAGTTGGCCTGTTTGGTGGTTCAGGGCCAGTAGGCCAGGTCTGGTAATGGAGACTAGATGACCCTTGGTTGGGCTGCAGGGCTTGGGGGGGAAATGCCTGGATGTGAATGATTCCACTCTTTCTCCATAAACTGTGACACATGATACCTAGGCTTTACTCTGAGATCTAATAGGGAGTCTGTCCTAAAGGATTATCAAGCTAGTAACCTAACCTTGGCTTATGTCAGGCATTCATACATTAACTCACTATTTCACAGGCATTAATTCCCTTTACATTATATTGTTCAAATGAAGAGGGGTTTTTCCGGAACTTCCCAAACTCAAGTCAGTGACCGATAGCATGGTTGTATTAAACCAACTCACTAGCCCCACACCTCTCGTATATCTGCATTGATTGAATGGATGTTAGCATAGGGTAGGTGAAGGTTTTATCCCATTTAATAGTTTAAGACCTACTGGAAGATTGATTTCTGAGAATGTTGCTCTGTGTAGTTCTCTATCTTGCAATGATTGTACCATAACACTAGATGGCAGGCTTGAATGGTAAATCAGAAAGCAGTGAATCACTGATAGTTTTTGTGGCTTTTTTAAAAACTTGCCTTTGTTATTCATATATTGGCAGTAAACTTAATCCTCTCTTGCACCTTTTTGCTCAAAGATATTAAAAACCTCTTTGGGCTGAGATCCCGTTAACGGGATCGATATGACAACAGCCAGTGAAAGTGCAGGGCACCAAATTAAAAACAACAGAAATCTCATCATTAAAATTCCTCAAACATACAAGTATTTTACACCATTTTAAAGATACACTTCTTGTTAATCCCACCACAGTGTCCAATTTCAAAAAGGCTTTACAGCTAAAGCACCACACACACCAAACAATTATGTTAGGTAAGAGCCAAGTCACAGAAAAACAGCTATTTTTCCAGCCAAAGAGTGGAGTCACAAAAAGCAGAAATATAGATAAAATTAATCACTAACCTTTGATGATCATCAGATGACACTCATAGGACTTCATGTTACACAATACATGTATGTTTTGTTTGATATAAAAATAATCTGTTTACATTGGCGCGTTACATCTGGTGATTTTAGAGACATCAATTTACAGAAATACTCATAATAAACATTGATAAAATATACAACTATTATGCACGGAATTATAGATACACTTCTCCTTAATGCAACCGATGTGTCAGATTTAAAATTAAAAAAACTTTACGGAAAAAGCAGACAATGCTATAATCTGAGTCCGGCGCTCAGAGACCAAAACAACCCAAACAGATATCTGCCATTTTGTGTAGTCAACAGAAGTCAGAAATAGCATTATAAATATTCACTTACCTTTGATCTTCATCAGAATGCACTCCCAGGATTCCCAGTTCCACAATAAATGTTTGTTTTGTTCGATAATATCCATCGTTTATGTCCAAATACCATCTTTTGTTAGCGCGTTTGGTAAACAAATCCAAACTCACGACGCGCGTGCAAGTCTAGCGGAAAGTACGGACGAAAAGTCCAAAAAGTTATATTACAGGTCGTAGAAACATGTCAAACGAAGTATATAATCAATCTTTAGGATGTTTTTAACATAAATCTTCAATAATGTTCCGACCGGATAATTCCTGATGGTAGAAATGCAATGGATCTTTAGGATGTTTTTAACATAAATCTTCAATAATGTTCCGACCGGAGAATTCCTGATGGTAGAAATGCAATGGATCTTTAGGATGTTTTTAACATAAATCTTCAATAATATTCCGACCGGAGAATTCCTGATGGTAGAAATGCAATGGAACAGAGCTCGCTCTCACGTGAACGAGCATGGCCAGCTCATGGCACTCTGCCAGAGCCCTGACTAATTCAGCTCCCATTCCCCCTTCCTTCACAGTAGAAGCATCAAACAAGGTTCTAAAGACAGTTGCCATCTAGTGGAAGCCTTAGGAAGTGCAACATGACCAATATCCCACTGTGTATTTGATAGGCCAAGAGTTGAAAAACTACAAACCTCAGATTTCCCGCTTCCTGGTTGGATTTTCTCTCAGGTTTTTGCCTGCCATATACGTTCTGTTATACTCACAGACATCATTCAAACAGTTTTAGAAACTTCAGAGTGTTTTCTATCCAAATATACGGATAATATGCATATCTTAGCTTCTGGGACTGAGTAGCAGGCAGTTTACTCTGGGCACCTTGTTAATTGTTTACTCCATGTGTAACTCTTTGTTGTCTGCTCACACTGCTATGCTTTATCTTGGCCAGGTCGCAGTTGCAAATGAGAACTTGTTCTCAACTAGCCTACCTGGTTAAATAAAGGTGAAATAAAAATAAAATAAAATAATTCATCCAAGCTACTCAATACTGCCCCCAGCCATATAAGACGTTAATAGATGGCCTTTGTCTGAGTCGGCTTTCTCCAATGAAATTAAATTAGTCAGTTTGCGGTTTTAAATAATGTTTGTCGTGTGACACAGTCAGGGGCAAAGCCACATTCCTGTAGATTATCCTGATTAGCCTGGGCTCTTCTTACCTCATGGTCTACTCTGCTTCTCTGCATCACAGCACAGCAACATGTGACTGACTGTCTGGTTGTCCTCAAGTGATCAGCTGCTTCCTAAAACGCCATATTATTTTATTGTGGTTCAGTCTCCCATGTTATAGGGATTTAATGAGGACCTGGTTTATGTCAATGGGGTGGGCATTTCCATTTTAAAGGACCTCTGCACCAATTATTTTTTACTAAGGCATGCATATGTGCATTTTTCAACAACTTCCCATCCTAGAAATTTGGAATAAGCAAAGGCTTTAATTTCTGGTCAAACAGATGGAAAAGGGGTTTTAGAAATATTAAAGAAAAAGTCTTAAAGGGTATTAGAAATACATTGAAACACAAATACCCCTGCCAACTAATATCAACACTTATATTTCATTTTGGAGAAATTATTATAATTATAATTAGAAATTATTATTGTCTTGAAGTTTAAGAAACATTGCCTTGAGCCTTGTAATTCCTTACCAAAAACCCACATCTTTAAGATATTTAAACATTTCTAATGAAAGTTCAGAAGTAACAAGTAAAGGTAGACTACTGTACCAATTAGTTTGTGTTTTTACTGAGGTCAAGCTTGTTTATGAATTATTAAGTAATTAAAACTTGTAATTCTGTTACCAAATCGCTAATCATAGTAGTCACAAACCACAGTAGGGTCACCTGCTTACTGTCCTCCTTTCCACTGGCATATTGTAATGTTTTTTTTCTTCTCAACTTTCTGTCATCTGGTGGTCAAAGCAAGCCTGATAACAGTCTCCCTCTCACTCTCCCTTCCGTGCTGTCTCCTCCCTCTCTTCAGTTAATGTCTCATCTCCTGGCTCTTACTGACACATACCATGACACCTAACAAATCAAATCAAACTTTATTTGCCACATGTGCCGAATACAAGTGTAGACTTTACTGTGAAATGCTTACTTACAAGCTGTTAACCAACAGTGCAGTTCAAGAAGAAGAACATATTTACCAAGTAGACTAAAATAAAAAAGTAGTAATAAAAAGTAACACAATAAGAATTACAATATGAGGCTATATACAGGGGGCACCGTTACCGAGTCAGTGTGCAGGGGTACAGGCTAGTTGAGGTAACCTGTACATGTAGGTGGGGGCCAAGTGACTATGCATAGGTAACAAACGAACAGCGAGAAGCTGCAGGGGGTGTCAATGTAAATTGTCCGGTGGCGATTTTTATGAGTTGTTCAGCAGTCTAATGGCTTGGGGGTAGAAGTTGTTGAGAAGCCTTTTGGTCCAAGACTTGGTGCTCCGGTACCGCTTGCTGTGCGGTAGCAGAGAAAACAGTCTATAACTTGGGTGACTAGAGTCTGACAACTTTATGGGCTTTCCTCTGACACCGCCTGGGTATATAGGTCCTGGATGGCAGGAAGCTTGGCCCCAGTGATGTACTGGGCCGTTCGCACTACCCTTTGTTGCGCCTTACGGACAGATGCCGAGCAGTTGCCATACCAGGCGTGCCCTCTACACGACTGTCTTGGTATGTTTGGATCATGATAATTCGTTGATGTGGACACCAAGGAACTTGAAACTCTCAGCCTGCTCCACTACAGCCCCGTCAATGTTAATGGGGACCTGTTCGTCCCGCCTTTTCCTGTAGTCCACGATAAGCTCCTTTGTCTTGATCACATTGAGGGTGACCTACCCTCTTTGCATTTACTGTAGCAAGCACCCTCACCCACTGAGCACCGGAAGTCCATGGACGTTGAAAAGTCAACCAATCATGGACGTCTATGTTTCACACGTTTGGATAAAACAGTAGAGTACTGTAAAGAATAGTACAGAAAGTGGAGTACAGTAAAGCACAGAACTCGTGTACCTTAATAGCAAACTTGTATGCCATCTGTAAATACGAATAAAATGGTTAAATTACAAGCCTAGTTGGTTTAGCCACAGAAAAAATGGCTGCAACCTTCCTGCTAGCCGTAATTGGCTGAGATAATGAGTGGGCTGGACTTGCCGAGAGATGAGTTTGGATTGTGTCTGCCATATAGCACGCCTCTGTCTATTTGAGCTGTTCTGTTTGTCTAGGTAATCCTGTCTAAGACTGCTTTAATAAAAAATAATTGTATCGTGTAGTAAAACTGCGTAAGTGTTGCTCTCCACTTTCTGGAGGACCGATTTTTGAAATCAGTGGAATTTGAGTATGATAGCTAAGGAGATGGAGAAAATGCCTGTCTCTTGATCACATCTTCAAACTAAGGGCAACCATGGCATCAGACAGGAGACGCGTCCATCCATGATGTATGCAGGTAAGATAGTCTAGCTAGCTACATTTTCAGATATTACACATTTCTAATTTAGGCAAACGTGCTTTAATTTCAATTTAAAGTTTACTGTTAGCTAGCTAACGTTAGCTGGCTGGCTCGCTAGCTAATGTTACCTGTACAATCATATTATTTGTATCTCAGAGCCATCTGCTTGGCTACTTATAGCCTAATGTTAGCTAGCTAACATTGAACCTGGTTGGTTAGCTACCTGCAGATTCATGCAGGGTAGTAATGTTATGGTTAATTGTTTAGCTAGCTACATGTCTTAACAAAAGACTCCACTATGCAATTAACCATTTCAATAGAATGTCACTGCAACAATTGTTGATAGACGTACTAGCTGGTAAATTCTCTCTGGCTATCCACTCCAATTTCAGACCATGGGTAAGGTAGTCTAGCTAGCTACATTTTCAGATATTACACATTTCTAATTTTGACAAAGTATTTTCATTTATAGTTAGTGTACGTGCATAATACTCCTGGTATCTGAGCCATTTGCTTGGCTAGGTTTCGCCTAATGTTAGCTAGCTAACATTGAACCTGGTTGGTTAGAGACCTGCATATTCATGCAGGGTAGTAACGTCATGATTTGGGATTATGGTTCATTGTTTAGCTAGCTAGCTAACAGAAGACTCCACTTTGCAAGTAACCATTTCGGGTGCGTTCGTAAATTCAGTCTGGCCATCTACACCGATTTCAGAGCACTCACATCTGAGTGTGCCAGAGCGCAGAATAACTGATGAATTTACGAACGCTCAACAACCGTTGAATATGGCTGGTGTCAGTAAACATCGGGAAAAATTTGTAATATTATTGTTGCCAGCAGTACAATTAGACACCAACGCTATGGATAACATGAAAACAGCCTAACCAGCTCTGCTTGGGCGAGTAAAATGGGGGGTTCTCTCATTTGTCTGGAAGTAGCTAGCCAATGTTAGCCAGTTAACTTGGGTGCTTGACTGCCGTTGTGAGGTCAGTCCATTCAGATCAACCCTACTCATCGGCCAGAGAGTCCAGTGTGCGCTCTGAATGCTCCAAATTTATGATCGGACAATCTGACAGCACAGTTGCAATCACCAACGCTCTGGATAACAGAGCAGCCTAACCAGCTCTGCTTGGGCGGGAAATGTTCAGTGAGCTGTTCTCATATTTATGTCTGGAAGTAGCTAGAAAGTTAGCTTGGGTGCTTGACTGCTGCTGTTAAAGAGATGGGAGGGTCTACAGTTTAAGAGGGTGCAAACAATGCTGAAAGGGTGTAGACAAAGAAGGGCTCTCCAGTAGTAGTACAAAAACATTAAAAGGCCATCTTCTCAAAAGTGAGTTTACAAGTTTATCAACTTTCAAAGCAGAATTACTTTCCCATTGTTCCTCAACTGTAGTGTATGATATGTCATTTTGTAGCTCTGAGTCTCTACTTTTATCCAATGTATAAAATTTAAAAAAAGACACCATTTCAAATTTTCTACCCAAGACTGATTTGAGTCAGTCAGTCACATTTGACTGTTTTTGGATTTTTTGTTAATTTACTGTTAGTTGTTTACAGTTAGTCGGCAGCAAAATCGAACAAAATTTGTGTCCCTAATTTCTACCTTTGTATACCTATTCGGAATCCATCACCATGAAGACAATGATATTCATATCTGTAATTATGTATTTCTGTATAGTACAGAACAGGGACCCATGATGTAATTCCGTTACAGTAATTCCATTACTGAATGTAAATCCACTTCACCTGCTGTAATTCCATAATCAAAATACATTTGTTCAAACTTATAGCTGAAACCCCATTCTTTCTGCAGACTGAAACCCCATTCTTTCTGCAGACTGAAACCCCATTCTTTCTGCAGACTGAAACCCCATTCTTTCTGCAGACTGAAACCCCATTCTTTCTGCAGACTGAAACCCCATTCTTTCTGCAGACATCTTTGAGTCATAATTCAAAGCAGATGTTTTAGTTTTTTTGGTCGCATAAAAAAAGTGAGGTAGATTTGACTGTAATTCTGTTACTAAACTTTGCATCTGCACAGTTCTTCCAGTAAATGTTTTTTTTGTTAAATGTTCTATGTAAATTGTTCAAAATAGTCCTTGTCCATAGAGTTAGTTAAACTTTGAAATCAATGGCAGACAATAGTAGCCTATGTAACGGCAGCTAATAAACCAGCTGATTGGAGCAGTTTACAGCGCCTTATCCTGCTGGTCGTTATGTGAGTGAATTACCATAGCTTTCTCAGGGCTGGTTGATTTGTAGAATCGCTTCCCAGAATTAAAAACCTAGGAAAAGTGACTAGGCTGGTTGAAATGTGAAGAATGACATGTATAGTTGTTGGGTGTTGTCCTAACTGTGGTTCCCCTGGCAGTGTGTGAGGCTGGCAGGGCCTTTATCTAGCCCAGCCCTGGCAGCAGTTCCCTGGTAGGGCACAAGGCAGGCGTGGGTGTATTGTGCTGTGGACAGAGGTGGTGAAAGCTTCTGTGTGTTTACCCTGAGGCTGATAAGGCCCTCCCGTTTCCCCTAGAGGGAAGTGGCCACAGTCACAGGCAGAGACACAGAGAACTAAACTACCACCCTACAAGCACTGACTCTGGCAGAGAGAACCAACTGAGCTACCACCCTACAGCTACACACGGACAGAACTAATCTATGTCCAGAGAAGAGGAGGAGAAGCGGAAGAAGAAGCCATTGTCTGGTGGGCCAAGGATCTGTCAGACAGGGAACTTCATCCCTTCTCCAGATTGGATTTAAAACAGTGAAGACTGAGTCATACTAGTAGTCTGCAAAGAGGGCAACTTCAACTTGCAACTCCCTCTACCGACATCGAGCTAAGATGGTGCTCAATAGTTTAGTAGCCTGATGTGAGAGAGCTGGGGAGAGAGAGAGAGAGAGCGAGGGAGCTGGGGAGAAAGAGAGAGCTGGGTTGAGAGAGCTAGGGAGAGAGAGAGAGAAAGCTGGGGGGAGAGAGAGACAGTGAGAAAGAGAGAGAGCTGGGGGGAGAGAGAGACAGAGAGAGAGAGAGCAGGAGAGCGAGATGACAGGCAGGAAATGCCTGGAGTCACAGGACTGAAATAAAGCAGAACAACTGGAGTATAACTGGATGACCAGGGGGAGCTGTCTGTGCCAGGGAGAGGGCCAGAGGTTTAGCCAGCTGCAAGGGCATCCTGTGTCTCCTCTTACCTACTGACAGAAGTGGAGAAAGGAGAGTGAGGAAAACTGACAGAGAGACGAGAGGAGAGCAACAGACAGGCCTGTAGAAGCTGTAGCAGTATGAATGGTCACCGAGGTTTCTCTGTGCTGCGTTCTGAGGCAGCAGGGGCTGTGAGGACAGCTCTGGTGTCTGCTGAGAACCTCCAGCTCACCTTAAAGACTGAACTCAGCCAGGAGGAGCAGCACCTCACACCCCACACACACACCAATGGAGGCCCCGATGAGACACACACCAAAGGGTACTGTACAGAAGTGTGAGTCTTGGCACTTGCTTGTGATGTGTGTCTTCAAGTTTACCAAATAGCCTAGCGTTTCCTGATCACTAGCTGATTAGTTGATTGTGACATTGTGAGTCACTCACGACCTGACATTGCTTTCTCTGCGCCTGGTAACAACACCCAATATGGTTAAGTTGTGTTTTGTGGTTTTCATTCTCCCTACCCATCCCCCCCTCTCCCTCATGTTGTTCAATTTGATTTATTTGTTTTGATTTATTAGGATCCACATTAGCCGACGCCATTGGCGACATCTAGTCTTACTAGGGACTAAAAAGACATTACAGACAAAATACTTTACAATTTACGTAGATATAAAAACATGAACAGTTACACATGTCAGTACATACACAACAAGTAAGTCACATGGGGAGGGGCATTGTGCCGTGAGGTGTTGCTTTATTCGTAAAAAAACAACAACCCAGGTTTGCTGTTCACTTGCGCTATATAAGATGGGAGTTCCGTGCAATCATGGCTCTTTATAATACTGTATGTTTCCTTGAATTTGTTCTGGACCTGGGGACTGTGAAAAGACCCCTGGTGGCATGTCTGTTGGGGTAAGTGTGTCGAAGTTGACTATGCAAACACAATTTCCAAGTCAAACTCTGTGCACCACAGTTTTCCATTCTTAAGTTAATGAAATTCATTAATCGTTGCGACAGGGTAGCCTAGTGGTTAGAGCGTTGGACTAGTAACCGGAAGGTTGCAAGTTCAAACCCCCGAGCTGACAAGCTACAAATCTTTTGTAGAACAGGCAGTTAACCCACTTCCTAGGCCGTCATTGAAAATAAGAATTTGTTCTTAACTGACTTGCCTAGTTAAATAAAGGTTAACAAAAAATAAATTCCTGGCTACATCAGTGAGAGTTGTCTGGTGTACAAAAGCGCATCTGCTAATTAAATAAGCCATATTAAATAGTGTATTGTACATTTTCTAATCTCTTTCTCCCCCTCCAGGAATGAAGACCTTAAAGAGATGCTTGAGAGCAACAAGGAGTCGCTTAAACTGGAGGCCATGAAGAGGGTTGTTGGGGTGAGTAGTATAACCTATACACACACATTCCTGATAAGTGCACATCAGCTAAGTGCACTGCAAACTCAGTTCAAGTGTACTTCAGTTTTATAGTCTCAATTAATTTACTGAACATTTTTTTTTAATCCTCCTTTGAAAAAAGTATAAATAGATGCAGTACATTACTATTTTATTGTACATATCATACTACAGAAAATTGAATACTGTGGTGAAACATGTAAGTGATTTTCTGTCTACAGCTGATCGCAAAGGGGAAGAATGCCTCTGAGCTGTTCCCAGCAGTGGTGAAGAACGTGGCTAGTAAGAATATAGAGGTAGGGCATCATCCACACACACATACACTGAGCATCCATTCTATTTGCACAACATGGTTGAAAACATTGAGAAGGCTCTATCTAAAAGAACACAGAGGAACACACATCTCCCCACTGCAAGTATGAGACCACAGAACCACTGCCCGGCCAGATGAGTTCCCCACTCCTGGTAATATTGATCAGGAGAATAAACAAGCAGTACGAAAGGGTGTGTGTGTGACAGGGCAGCCAATGGTAGGGAACTGGAGCAGGTTGGTGGGAGTAATTGGCAGAGGAGAGCCCATGGTCACGTCCTCTCTCTCCCCCCTCACATACACCAGCTGCTAGGGCTAGGGTAGTGGTAGATCTCTCTCTGGGCCTCTGCATCTCTCTGTCTGTCTTCACCTCTTTCCTCTGCAGGCCTGTGTAGTGCTGTGTGTTATTGATTGTCTCTAATCAGAAAGCAGCACAGGACACAGAGTATTGAAGAAATAATGTTATTTAATATCAGGATGCTTTGTTTTCTTCAACTAGTTCTAGAAACAACATCCTGATACTAGACATCCTGGAGGTGTGTGTATGAGTGGGAAAACGAGGGTAGTATGGGGGGAGGAGGGGCTAGACTGTATGATGACTGATCTAATAATGGATATTCAATCACTAGCTTATTTGATTAGTATTCCTAGTTTTGAACATCTATTTTCTGTGATGTTGTCAATATGATGTGATTCCCTTAAAACTAGGCAAGATGGGTTATGTCCTCTCTTAGTCATTAATGCTGTTAATTCACCCACTAATTACTGCAGTGATTGAGAACTGTTTCACCACAGCTGAACCTCCCCGTACACACACCGAATAACACTGGTGAATCATGAAAGGGCCAACCTTTAACCCCCAGAACGGACACTGGACAAATATTAGCTCAATCTCCTACGTGTGAAGGGAGAAGCAAGGGAGGGGAGGAGGAGGGGAGAGAGAGTGAGGAAGGGAGGGGGGGAGGAGAGGGCAGAGTGAGGAAGGGAGGGGGGAGGAGAGGAGAGAGAGAGTGAGGGGGGGAGGAGAGGGGAGAGTGAGGAAGGGAGGGGAGGAGGAGAGGGGAGAGAGAGTGAGGAAGGGAGGGGGGGAGGGGAGAGTGAGGGAGAGAGTGAGGAAGGGAGGAGGAGAGGGGAGAGAGGGTGAGGAAGGGAGGAGGAGAGGGGAGAGAGAGAGTGAGGAAGGGAGGAGGAGAGGGGAGAGAGAGTGAGGAGGAGAGGGGAGAGAGTGAGGAAGGGAGGAGGAGAGGGGAGAGAGAGTGAGGAAGGGAGGAGGAGAGGAGAGGGGAGAGAGAGTGAGGAAGGGAGGGAGGAGGGGAGAGAGAGTGAGGAAGGGAGGGAGGAGGGGAGAGAGAGTGAGGAAGGGAGGGGGGAGGGGAGAGAGAGTGAGGAAGGGAGGAGGAGGGGAGAGAGAGTGAGGAAGGGAGAGGAGAGGGGAGAGAGAGAGGGAGGGAGGGAGGAGGAGAGGGGAGAGAGTGAGTGAGGGAGGGAGGGAGGAGGAGAGGAGGGGGGAGAGAGTGAGGAAGGAGAGGGGAGAGAGAGTGAGGAAGGGAGGAGGAGAGGAGAGGGGAGAGAGAGTGAGGAAGGGTGGAGGGGAGAGAGTGAGGAAGGGAGGAGGAGAGGGGAGGGGAGAGAGTGAGGAAGGGAGGAGGAGAGGGGAGGGGAGAGAGTGAGGAAGGGAGGAAGCGATAACATTACTGAAACTTTCTGAATTCAAACAAAAGATAGTTTTGCTCATTCTCTGCTCTCCCTGAAACAACATGGATCTAGACTGTTATAATATCAAACAGGAACACTTTCATCCTCCGCTTTCCCCCTATAAAACAACTAAACCAAGACGTACATCTGACATCTAGCCAAAGCACTGTTCTCTCCACTGTCAAAGAATAGTGTTACCTACACATTCTGTAATGTGGACGGTCTGTGCTCAACCCGAAAGCTAATGAATGGATTTAGGATTTGTCTAAAAATAAGGGTGTATTAATGACTAATTCAAAGTATGTGTGTTTTCCAGCTGAAGAAGTTGGTGTATGTGTACCTGGTGAGGTATGCAGAGGAGCAGCAGGACCTGGCTCTACTGTCCATCAGCACCTTTCAGAGGGCCCTCAAGGTAACGTGTGTGTGTGCGCACGTGCGCACGCACCGGGCTTTGATGCTGAGGGTTCTACCATTTGAATTCCCAAGCACCTGTACTCTTAGATGAAAGTGTCATGTTTGGTGTGTGTGTGTGTGTTGTGGAGAAGTATTGAGCCGTTAAAGAGTCTGTCTGTCTCTATGTGAGGTCACAGGCCAACAATGGTGTTTTTAGAGGCCACCCCTTCATCATACACCATAGCTGGAAAACTACTTTCAACCCCTGATTTCAACCCCTGCTAGCTCCATACCATGCTTCACTTCCTACCTGTGTGGGTGGGTGTGATGTCGTTTTTGTGTAGTGCTGTATCATGTCGTCAGTCTCTGAGAGCACTGGCTCTCACCACATGATTCCTGTCTCCATTCCTTTCTTTCTATTTTACTTTCCTCTGTCTCAAGGTGTAGATAATACTAATACCGGCTCTCTCTCCCTCTGCCAGGACCCTAACCAGCTGATCAGAGCCAGTGCTCTCAGGGTTCTGTCCAGTATCAGAGTCCCAATCATCGTTCCCATCATGATGCTGGCCATCAAGGAGGCTGCCTCCGACATGTCCCCTTACGTCAGGAAAACATCCGCCCACGCCATCCAGAAACTCTACAGGTAGGGTGTGGGTGGGTGTGTTTGTGCACGCGTGAGTGTTTTTCTGTGTGTGTGTTTGGACCTTGGAGTTGTATCAAAGCTTTCCTCCTGCTCCTCAGCCTGGACCAGGATCAGAAGGAGCTCCTGATAGAAGTCATTGAGAAACTGCTGAAGGACAAAAGCACAGTGAGTAGAACCAGTTTACAGTACCAGATCATATATAATTACCCACAGGAGACCTCTTAAAAGACCTCAGTAGACAACATGCTCTCCATACAGTGTTAATCTTGTCAACAATAGCGATGATGTAAAATACTGTCAACAATATATTTTTCCTGGCTAAAACTATGACGATAAACATGTGTAGACACGTTTTCTCTGTGCTCCTGTCCAACAATTTACTGTTAATACTTGACCAACACACGCTACCGTGTTAATTTTGTAACATTTAATTAGGAATCAAATCCAATTCACTAATTAGCCTATTTTTTTCCTGATTTTGTTTTGTCCTTTTCATCGTAAAATGTCGAAACAACAATGGCCACGAGTCACATCGCGCTCTAGCAACTCCTTTGTCGGGCCAGGCGCATGCACGCTGACACGGTCACCAAGTGTACAGGGTTTCCTCTGACGCATTGGTGCGGCTGGCTTCTGGGTTAAGCGGGCATTGTGTCAAGAAGCCGTGCAGCTTGGCTGGGTCGTGTTACGGTGGACGTGCGGCTCTCGACCTTCGTCTCTCCCGAGTCCCATCGCTGCAACTCCTGTACGGACAAGACTGTAACTACCAATTGGATTCCATGAAATTGGGAACAAAAAAATATATAAAATAAATTTGCCTCCACCCTGCTGCCAAAAAATTTCAATTATTTTTCCAGTAACTTAATGTTATGAACAATGATGGTATGTATAGGGTGACATGTTCTCACAAGAACAATATAGTATTTTATTTGCTGTTCTGGTTAGTGATTATTGTCTTATTTCACTGTAGAGCCTCTAGCCCTGCTCAATATGCCTTAGCCAACCCTTTAGTTCCACCTCCCAAACATGCAGTGACATCAGCTGGTTTAAATGTTTCTAGAGACAATATCTCTCTCATCATCACACAATGCCTAAGTTTACCTCTAATGTATTCACATCCTACCACACCTTTGTCCGTACATTATGCCTTGAATATATTCTATCGCCCCCAGAAACCTGCTCCTTTTACTCTCTGTTCCGAACATACTAGATGACCAGTTCTTATAGCCTTTAGCCGTACCCTTGTCCTACTGTTCCTCTGGTGATGTAGAGGTTAATCCAGGCCCTGCAGTGCCTAGCTCCACTCCTATTCCCCAGGTGCTCTCATTTGTTGACTTCTGTAACCGTAAAAGCTTTGGTTTCATGCATGTTAATGTTAGAAGCCTCCTCTCTAAGTTTGTTTTATTCACTGCTTTAGCACACTCTGCCAACCCGGATGTCCTAGCCGTGTCTGAATCCTGGCTTAGGAAGACCACCAAAACCCCTGAAATTTCCATCCCTAACTATAACATTTTCCGACAAGATAGAACTGCCAAAGGGGGCGGCGTTAGCCTGCAGAGTTCTGTCTTACAATCCAGGTCTGTACCCAAACAATTCGAGCTCCTTCTTTTAAAAATCCACCTTTCCAGAAACAAGTCTTTCACCGTTGCTACTTGCTATAGACCACCCTCTGCCCCCAGCTGTGCCCTGGACACCATATGTGAATTGATTGCCCCCCATCTACCTTCAGAGCTCGTGCCGCTAGGTGACCTAAACTGGGACATGCTTAACACCCCGGCCATCCTACAATCTAAGCTTGATGCCCTCAATCTCACACAAATTATCAATGAACCTACCAGATACAACCCCAAATCAGTAAACACGGGCACCCTCATAGATGTCATCCTGACCAACTTGCCCTCCAAATACACCTATGCTGATTTCAACCAAGATCTCAGCGATCACTGCCTCATTGCCTATATCCGCAATGAGTCTGCGGTCAAATGACCACCCCTCATCACTGTCAAACACTCCCTAAAACACTTCAGCGAGCAGGCCTTTCTTATAGACCGGGCCCGGGTATCCTGGAAAGATATTGATCTCATCCCGTCTGTAGAGGATGCCTGGTTATTCATTAAAAGTGCCTTCCTCACCATCTTAAATAAGCATACCACATTTAAAAAATGTGAACCAGGAACAGATATAGCCCTTGGTTCACTCCAGACCTGATTGCCCTTGACCAGCACAAAAACATCATGTGGCGTTCTGCATTAGCATCGAATAGCCCCCGTGATATGCAACTTTTCAGGGAAGTTAGGAACCAATATACACAGGCAGTTAGGAAAGCTAGGGCTAGCTTTTTCAAACAGAAATTTGCATCCTGTAGCACAAACTCAAAAAAGTTCTGGGACACTGTAAAGTCCATGGAGAATAAGAGTACCTCCTCCCAGCTGCCCACTGAGGCTAGGAAACATTGTCACCACCGATAAAGCCACTATAATTGAGAATTTCAATAAGCGCTGGCCGTGCTTTCCACCTGGCTACCCCTACCCCGGTCAACTGCCCGGCACCCCCCACAGCAACTCGCCCAAGCATCCCCCATTTCTCCTTCACCCAAATCCGGATAGCTGATGTTCTGAAAGAGCTGCAAAATCTGGACCCCTACAAATCAGCCGGGCTAGACGATCTGGACCCTCTCTTTCTAAAATGATCTGCCAAAATTGTTGCAACCCCTATTACTAGCCCGTTCAACCTCTTTCGTATCATCTGAGATTCCCAAAGATTGGAAAGCTGCCACGATCATCACCCTCTTCAAAGGGGGAGACACTCTAGACCCAAACTGCTACAGACCTATATCTATCCTACCCTGCCTTTCTAAGGTCTTCGAAAGCCAAGTTAACAGATTACCAACCATTTCGAATCCCACTGTACCTTCACCCCTATGCAATCTGGTTTCAGAGCTGGTCATGGGTATACCTCAGCCATGCTCAAGGTCCTAAACGATATCATAACCGGCATCGATAAGAGACATTACTGTGCAGCCGTATTCATCGACCTGGCCAAGGCTCTCGACTCTGTCAATCACCACATTCTTATCGGCAGACTCAACAGCCTTGGTTTCTCAAATTACTGCCTCGCCTGGCAGTCAAATGCAAGTATAACTAAATGCATGCTCTTCAACCGATCGCTGTCCACCCATGCAGCATCACTACTCTGGACAGTTCTGACTTATGTGGACAACTACAAATACCTAGGTGTCTGGCTAGACTGTAAACTCTACTTCTAGACTCACATTAAGCATCTCCAATCCAAAATTAAATCTAGAATCGGCTTCCTATGTCGCAAAACAAAGCATCCTTCACTCATGCTGCCAAACATACCCTTGTAAAACTGACCATTGTACCGATCCTCGACTTTGGCGGTGTCATCTACAAAATAGCCTCCAACACTCTACTCAACAAATTGGATGCAGTCTATCACAGTGCCATCTGTTTTGTCACCAAAGCCCCATATACTACCCACCACTGCGACCTGTACGTTCTCGTTGGCTGGCCCTCGCTTCATACTCGTCGCCAAACCCACTGGCTCCAGGTCATCTACAAGTCTTTGCTAGGTAAAGCCCCGCCTTATCTCAGCTCACTGGTCACCATAGCAGCACCCACCTGTAGCATGCGCTCCAGCAGGTATATCTCACTGGTCACCCCCAAAGCCAATTCCTCCTTTGGCAGCCTTTCCTTAATGTTCTCTGCTGCCAATGACTGGAACGAACTGCAAAAATCACTGAAGCGGGATACTCATATCTCCCTCACTAGCTTTAAGCTCCAGCTGTCAGAGCAGCTCACAGATCACTGCACCTGTACGTAGCCCATCTGCAAATAGCCCATCCAACTACCTCATTCCCTATACTATATATATTTATTTATCTTGCTCTTTTGCACCCCAGTATCTCTACTTGCACATTCATCTTCTGCACATCTATCACACCAGTGTTTAATTGATATATTGTAATTACTTCGCCACCATGGCCTATTTTTCTTCCTTTTTTTCTACTGTGTTATTGACTTGTTTATTGTTTACTTAATGTGTAACTCTGTGTTGTTGTCTGCTCACACTGCTATGCTTTATCTTGGCCAGGTCACAGTTGTAAATGAGAACTTGTTCTCAACTAGCCTACCTGGTTAAATAAAGGTGAAATAATTGTGTGTATATATATATATATATATATAAAATGTTATTGCCTTTAATTCCCTTACCTCATTTGCACATACTGTATATAGACTTTTTCTGCTGTATTATAGACTGTATGTTTGTTTATTCCATATGTAACTGTGTTGTTGTATGTGTCAAACTGCTTAGCTTTATCTGCCAGGTCGCAGTTGTAAATGAGAACTTGTTCTCAACTATCCTACCTGGTTAAATAAAGGTGAAATAAATCAAATAAAAATTTGCAATAAATGGCACAATTAGCTTTTACCAACTAGCTGTGGCTAGACAGCCTTGATGCTAGATGGGGTGTTACTAATTAGGCTAGTCGCTGAGCTGTCTCTTTCCATGCCTTAATAGGATGCCCTACTGACATACTGTGAGCATGTTTAATACCTACAATTTTATACTCCCAAAGGACCACGTGTATTATTTTTTACTATTTGAGCGGTTAGTCCCCTTTGTTGCTTAGTGGCTACTGGCACGGGACTGCAGGTTGTACAGATGGTAATTAATACCGCAGGACGGTGGGAGGACAGACCTATACCTCTTTTTTTGTATAATATATATTCTTTCTTATCCTTCAAATATGCATATTGCATAAGATACATTAGAGAACTGAGGTGGTTCCCTCCAGAATCTCCTTCCCTATGTATAAACTGATTATGTTGTCCCTGGATAGAGCTCTACTGAGGTTCAGTTTAACATGGTAGTATTGCTCTAGCCTAGGAGAGGTAGATGCAGCCTTCCAACAGGGGGAAGGCCAGCAGAGGCGTCTTCTGCGTATTTAGTTTTTTTTCCTTTTATATTTTATTATTCTGACCTTTCAGCACACTGGCCATGTGAGTATACAAACATTCATTTCTAATTACTATGACTATGCCTAATTCACATACTCTAGGCTCCACTTGCTTTATCACCTGGAATTTAAAAGGAATTAACCATGTGGTCAAGCATAGCCGAGTGTGTGCTTATCTTAAGTCATAGGACATTGTTTTTCTCCAAGAGACCAATCTCCAGTCCAGCAACCATGATGAACTAAAGAGAGGATGGGTCGACCATCCTCTGCATTCAATCTTCTGGCATTTCTTCATTTTTCTTCTTCAGATAGCTTCATAGTTAAAAGTAGATGGCCCATGACAATGTCCCAATTTCAATTTCTCACCTGAACCCCACCACAACTCCTACTATGTCTTGTCTGTTTGCCAACCAGTATACCAGCAATATGAGTAGTTTTGGAAAGGATTTCTCTCCATGCTCACTCCACGTGGACTTCTGTTGCACTCCTGAGAGAAAAGACTGTTAATTACGTCAACTGGATGCTGGTTGCTGGCTCGGATAGATGTGGTGCAGGACAGGGCCTTATTGAACTCCAGTTCTTCAGCCGGTTAGAGGGGGTTTTGAGGTCCACACCGTTTGGTGTGGAGTTCAGTTCATATCTGCTTCAGGAAATCTAGACAAATTATCTACTATATGACAAATTATTACTTCGGGTCAATATTATTAATACAAATTTCAGAGAATAACAACACATTCTGTTGAAACAATTTTTCCAAATTGGTTATACTCCCCTTATCACACTGTCAACCTCATCGCAGAGTCATAGGATCAGGAAATGATCCAGATCATCCAGCAGACCCAATCTGGTGAGATTTATCCAAACAGAACAAACATCGCAACAATACACTCCTTCATATATCACTCAATACATCCTGACATATCACTCAATACATCCTGACATATCACTCAATACATCCTGACATATCACTCAATACATCCTGACATATCACTCAAGGTGTGTAAACGTAATCCAAAAACCTCAAATTTCCCCATTTTGACACGTAAAAAAACCAACACTACTGGTTAAGAATGAAAACAAATTAAAATAACAAAATCTAATTAGATTCACTACCCATAATAACTCCATAAAGAAAAAAATTGTACCCACAACTTGATTCAAGGAATATAAAAATAGACCAGAGACAGTTCTATCCTTCTCGTGGTCCGAATTACACATATAACTATTAATTAGAAACTTCTCCATAATTATCAGTATTATAAATGACCTTCAAATCAGTATTACAAATTACCTTAAATCATCAACAAACCATCTCTCGGCTTTCCAGTGAGGGCGATCAAACCACACTAGAAAGTTAGGACAGAGGTCAGAGGTCATTCAAACCCTTCAAATAAGTGTTTCTTTCTGTATTAGATTAATTATTTAAAAACAGTCAAACATTTCATAGCCCAGGTTGCAGTTTATTCAGTACATTCCTTTTCAAAAGAGTACATGTTCAAAACTTCAGAAAATTCCATTTGTGTGTACCCCTTTCAAGATACCTCGGCTCGAACCCATGAAAAACCCACTGAAACCAAATAAAATAATCCCACACTATAAATCAGACATGGTATTGAAACATGAACAAACATTCATGATGTAGGGTAAAAACAAACAACATTTCCCAGGCCTTATTTAATGTGGGAGCTCCCCTTAACATATATACTGTAGTGGACTTCCATCAGTCCTGGAAGAAAGAATCCTACTCAAACAATATCAGATAATATAGTGTCCCATTATGAAGAATAGACACACCTTCTAAAGTAAACAATCTCAGAGCTCCTTTCTGGTAATCCTATCAGTCTAACCTGTTGCATTAATTTAGTCAAAATAAAACCTATTTTAACAAATCTAGGCCCTTCAAAAAGTTGGCACCATCAGCTCAATATTCATCAGCTAAATGTTCAGTACTAAAACATTGACTTTAGATACTTGCCACTGTTCCATGTAATGGAAACAGATTATTGTTTTAAATGACATTACCTTCCTGCTCAAATTCAATGGTGTTACCTAAACTACAAAACTGAGCAACAAAAACCAGAAACTGTCAAAGAACGTTTCCGATTTAACGATTCAGACCTCTGTTTCAATTGTCCAACTGTGTCCCTTACAGCTTGATATAGCCCAGCAAGTATGACACGCTTTCACCCACGGACTTAAACATGGCTATCCAGACTATCCAAAAACCAGTAACATATTTCCATTCACATTATTACAAGGCATTGTTTTAATTTGTCTACCCAAACAATATTACTCTATTTTTAATACCAACCTCTATAGGATATTCCATTTCTGCTTCACACTTATTAAATGTCTATTATTAAAAGATGAACATGTGATTTGCCAAATCCACAAAATACACCCGCCAATTCCTTAGGACAAATATACATTTCGATGGGAGTTTAAATAGTTCACAATACTTGAGCCTCTTTCTGCCCCACAACTTCCATTCAGTCAGTAACATAGACCCAATGCTATTGAAATGACCAGTATATCCCGCAAATAACCCTATTATAATGGTTTGTAGTCTTAACATCTGGCACATAATAATGACACAATTTTCCCAGAAAATAGCCTGAAAGTTAATCCAAGTGTTTCATTGCAAATATTTCACATCTGCAATCTCTGCAAAGTTTTAGCAGTCAACGAGTTAAATCAACATTCATTGATTTGAAAACGGATCTGGCAAGGTCAATAAAAGCAGATTATATTTTCCTTTGCGACATAATGAAATCACATTTACTCCGCAATGATTTTTAATTTGATGGAAACCCTCATTTGTTTTTTTCCATCGTTACAAGTTATGTCTACATTCCATGTAAACTCTTACGGTGGAGAAATAAAAATATATATTTAAATGTATTAACCAGACTGGGAAAATCCCATAAGCGTTTATAGTTTCATTGGTTAGGGTAAGTGTATTCCCTATACTTTCCCGTCATAAATGTAACAAATATTGCCCTACACTCACTTTTCGATTGACTAATTTCCCCAGAAGCTACGCTTTGGTATTTTTCTGCTATCCCCGCAATATCCATGCTGATAACAGGTTTCAACCTGCCATCAAAGCAGACTTACATTTTCTATCAATATACTCACATACCCAAGCTGTGTTCAAATACCCATACTAATTTTCTCTATACTACATGCTTAATGAGAATATACAGTTGAAGTTGGAAGTCTACATACACCTTAGCCAAATATGTTTCAATACGTTCACAATTCCTGACATTTAATCATAGTACAAATTCCCTGTCTTAGGTTGTTAGGATCACCACTTTAAGAATGTGAAATGTCAAAATAATAGTAGGGAGAATTATTTATTTCAGCTTAGATTTTTTTTCATCACGTTCCAAGTGGGTCAGAAGATTACATACACTCAATTAGTATTTGGTAGCATTGCGTTTAAATTGTTTAACTTGGGTCAAACGTTTCGGGTAGCCTTCCACAAGCTTCCCACAATAAGTTGGCTGAATTTTGGCCTATTCCTTTTGACAGAGCTGGTGTAACTGAGTCAGGTTTGTAGGCCTTCTTGCTCGCACACGCTTTTTCAGTTGTACCCACACATTTTCTATACGATTGAGGTCCGGGCTTTGTGATGGCAACTCCAATACCTTGACTTTGTTGTTGTCTATTTTGCCACAACTTTGGATATATGCTTGGGGTCATTGTCCATTTGGAAGGCCCATTTGCGACCAAGCTTTAACTTCCTGACTGATGTCTTGAGATGTTGCTTCAATATATCCACATGATTTTCCTACCTCATGATGCCATCTATTTTGTGAAGTGCACCAGTCCCTCCTGCAGCAAAGCACCCCCACAACACGATGCTGCCACCCCTTTGCTTCACAGTTGGGATGGTGTTCTTCGGCTTGCAAGCCTCTCCCTTTTTCCTCCAAACATAATGATGGTCCTTATGGCAAAACAGTTCTATTTTTGTTTCATCAGACCAGAGGACATTTCTCCAAAAAGTACAATCTTTGTCCTCATGTGCAGTTGCAAACCGTAGTCTGGCTTTTTATGGCGGTTTTGGAGCAGTGGCATCTTCCTTGCTGAGCGGCCTTTCATCAGCTTCTGTCGATATAAGACTTGTTTTACTGTGGATATAGATACTTTTGTACCAGTTTCCTCCAGCACAAGGTCCTTTGCTGCTGTTCTGGGATTGATTTGCACTTTTCTAACCAAAGTACGTTCATCTCTAGGAGACAGAATGCGTCTCCTTCCTGAGCGGTATGATGGCAGTTTTGGTCCCATGGTGTTTATACTTGCATACTATTGTTTGTACAGATGAACGTGGTACCTTCAGGTGTTTGGAAATTGCTCCCAAGGATGAACCAGACTTGCAGAGGTATCCAATTTGATTTCTGAGGTCTTGGCTGATTTCTTTTGATTTTCCCATGATGTCAAGCAGAGGCACTGAGTTTGAAGGTAGGCCTTGAAATACATCCACAGGTACACCTCCAATTGACTCAAATGATGTCAATTAGCCTATCAGAAGCTTCTAAAGCCATGACATCATTTTCTAGAATTTTCCAAGCTGTTTAAAGGCACAGTCAACTTAGTGTATGTAAACTTCTGACCCACTGGAATTGTGATACAGTGAATTATAAGTGAAATAATCTGTCTGTAAACAATTGTTGGGAAAATTACTTGTCATGCACAAAGTAGATGTCCTTTCCGACTTGCCAAAACTTTAGTTTGTTAACAAGAAATTTGCGGAGTGGTTGAAAAACAAGTTTTGATGACTCCAACCTAAGTGTATGTAAACTTCCGACTTCAACTGTACTTCATACTGTGTATACTATTAGTTAATTTTAGTATATTGTTACCTTTATGTTGAGCTTTGCATGTCTACCAGAAGTTGATGCTGTTGCTATGCAGCCTCTTGCTAGCTCGTTAGCATAACAAATAATAGTTCGACATTTTACTACTTTGTGTGTTTTGGAAATTCGGACTGTTTAGAGCGCATACTGTCCGCTCTGGCCAAGGAGCAGTGTTGATCCAAGCTCTCTGACCTCAAAGGCTGTCAATCACCCAAGATAACTGGCTAAAGTTGGCTAGCTTGCTTGCTACTTCCAGACACAAATAAGAGAACACATCCTCACTTTGACAATTTACTCACCCTAGCAGAGCTGGTTAGGCTTTTGTCATGTTATCCAATGCGTTGGTGACTAACTGTGCTGCTGGCAACAATTTAATTACATTCTTTCCTTGATGTTTACTGACACCGGCCATATTCAACCGGTGTTGACCATTCGTACATTCATCAGTTATTCTGCGCTCTGGTACATTCAGAAAAGAGTGTTCTCACATCCGAACAAATAGCCAGAGGGAATTTACAAAGCACCATATCTAATAATGTCCATTGAGAACGCACAACAACTATACCATTTAGCTAAGCTGAGAATGATGTGAATAATCAAGTCAATAAACGTTGGGTAGTTGAATAGCATATAGTTAATCTACTAGCAAGTTCGATGCAATGATATGCTATGCGGTTCATAAGGATAGCGTAACCAACAAATTTGTCAGCCAACATAACGTTTAACGCAACTTGATTTGAAAAGTCATTACCTTATAACATTTTCTTTACATTTGCCATAATTAGTTAAAGCAATGAATTTGTATTTATGACAAATCAGCATACTACATACTCAATTTACTTCACAAATAGAGCGGTTATGCTGAGTACAAATATTACTACTGTTGGTTCTAGCGATTGCTTTCTCCTCTGCCGATAGAACGGTGACATCAAAACGCTGATGTATTGAGCCTTAGACTTTCATTTAATGTCATTGTGCCAACTCACAATAGCATCTGAATTCTTTATTATATTGGAATTTTCCGTCAGCAGGGAAATGCGGCCCAATTTTATCCGTAATTTAGATTTCTTCTCACCATATTCTAGCCAAATTGGTTGAATGCTCTTGCTCTTCTAGTACCTCTATGGCTTTGCTATAGGTTTCCTCTTCCTGACCGTGGCCAGAGTGTTCTAGATTTAATCACTCACTGCTCTAATATATGCCAATTTAACAATTTTCTAAGGTAGTGATACCCACCTCTCTGGAGAGTAGTTATGGTATTTGTGCTTTTTAATTGGTAAAGGTTTTGATACCTTGTATTAGAACCAATACTGGAACATCTGCCAATTTACTACTGGAGAATGTGTTCCTTTATTCAATCACACAGTGCAGCCAGTTTGGCTGATAGAGTCCATCGTCCGTTCATAATATAAATCTCTCGTCAATACACTCACTTGCTAACCCGGCCTGCTAACTGCTAGCTTGCCCCGGTCTACTAGCTGCTAGCTTGTTTAGCCCCGGCCTACTAACTAGAAGCTTGTTAGCCTGCTAACTGTCTGAATCGCCGTGTCCCCAGCCAGCCCAATCACTCACTGGACCCATATGTTCACTTGGCTACGCATGCCTCTCTCTAATATCAATATGCCTTGTCCATTACTGTCCTGGTTAGTGATTACTGTCTTACTGCTCAATATGCCTTAACCAACCATGTTGTTCCACCTCCTACATATGCGATGACATCACCTGGTTTAAACATCTCTAGAGACTATCTCTCTCTTCATTACTCAATGCCTAGGTTTACCTCCAATGTACTCACATCCTACCTTACCTTTGTCTGTACACTATGCCTTGAATCTATGCTATCGTGCCCAGAAACCTGCTCCTTTTACTCTCTGTTCTGAACGTGCTAGACGGCCAGTTCGAATAGTCTTTAGCCGTACCCTTATCCTACTTCTCCTCTGTTCCTCTGGTGATGTGGCGGTTAATCCAGGTCCTGCAGTGCCTAGCTCCACTCCCACCCCCCAGGTGCTCTCATTTGTTGACTTCTGTAAACGTAAAAGCATTGGTTTCATGCATGTTAACATTAGAAGCCTACTCCCTAAGTTTGTTTTACTCACTGCTTTAGCACACTCTGCGAACCCAGATGTCTTAGCCGTGTCTGAATCCTGGCTTAGGAAAACCACTAAAAACCCTGAAATCTCCATTGCTAACTATAACGTTTTCCGCCAAGATAGAACTGCCAAAGGGGGCTGTGTTGCAATCTACTGCAAATATAGCCTGCAGAGTTCTGTCCTACTATCCAGGTCTGTACCCAAACAATTTGACCTTCTACTTCTAAAAATTCACCTTTCCAGAAACAAGTCTCTCACTGTTGCCGCTTGCTATAGACCTCCCTCTGCCCCCAGCTGTGCCCTCGATACCATATGTGAATTGATTGCCCCCCATCTATCTTCTGAGCTCGTGCTACTAGGTGACCTAAACTGGGACATGCTTAACACCCCGGCCATCCTACAAACTAAGCTTGATGCCCTCAATCTCACACAAATTATCAATGAACCTACCAGGTACAACCCCAAATCAGTAAACACGGACACCCTCATAGATGTCATCCTAACTAATTCGCCCTCCAAATACACCTCTGCTGTTTTCAATCAAGATCTCAGCGATCACTGCCTCATTGCCTGCATCCGTAATGGGTCTGCGACCAAACGACCACCCCTCACCACTGTCAAACGCTCCCTGAAACACTTCTGCGAGCATGCCTTTCTAATCGACCTGGCCGGGGTATCCTGGAATGACATTGACCTCATCCCGTCAGTAGATGATGCCTGGCTATTCTTTAAAAGTGCCTTCCTCACCATCTTAAATAAGCATGCCCCTATCAAAAAATGTAGAACTAGGAATAGATATAGTCCTTGGTTCACTCCACTGCTTTCCACATGGCTACCCCTACCCCGGTTAACTGCCCGGCACCCTCCACAGCAACCCGCCAAAGCCCCCACCATTTCTCCTTTACCCAAATCCAGATAGTTGATGTTCTGAAAGAGCTGCAAAATCTGGACCCCTACTATAATCAGCCGGGCTAGACAATCTGGACCCTCTCTTTCTAAAATTATCTGCCAAAATTGTTGCAACCCCTATTACTAGCCTGTTCAACCTCTCTTTCGTATCATCTGAGATTCCCAAAGATTGGAAAGCTGCCAAGGGTCATCACCCTCTTCAAAGGGGGAGACACTCTAGACCCAAACTGCTACAGACCTATATCTGTCCTACCCTGTCTTTCTAAGGTCTTCGAAAGCCAAGTTAACAAACAGATTACTGACCATTTCGAATCCCACCATACCTTCTCCGCTATGCAATCTGGTTTCAGAGCTGGTCATGGGTGCACCTCAGCCACGCTCAAGGTTCTAAACGACTTCATAACCGCCATCGATAAGAGACATTACTGTGCAGCCGTATTCATCGACCTTGCCAAGGCTTTCGACTCTGTCAATCACAACATTCTTATTGGCAGACTCGACAGCCTTGGTTTCTCAAATAATTGCCTCGCCTGGTTTACCATCTACTTCTCTGATAGAGTTCAGTGTGTCAAATCGGAGGGCATGTTGTCCGGACCTCTGACAGTCTCTATGGGTGTGCCACAGGGTTCAATTCTCGGGACGACTCTCTTTTCTGTATACATCAATGATGTTGCTCTTGCTGCTGGTGATTCTCTGATCCACCTCTATGTAGACGACACCATTCTGTATACTTCTGGCCCCTCCTTGGACACTGTGTTAACTAACCTCCAGACGAGCTTCAATGCCATACAACTCTCCTTCCGTGGCCCCCAACTGCTCTTAAACGCAAGTGATTTTCAATCGATCACTGCCCGGAACCTGCTCGCCCGTCCAGCATCACTACTCTGGACGGCTCTGACTTAGAATACGTGGACAACTACAAATACCTGGGTGTCTGGTTAGACTGAACTCTCCTTCCAGACTCACATTAAGCATCTCCAATCCAAAATTATTATATATATTTTTTTACCTTTTATTTAACTAGGCAAGTCCGTTAAGAACAAATTCTTATTTTCAATGATGGCCTAGGAACAGTGGATTAACTGCCTGTTCAGGGGCAGAACGACAGATTTGTACCTTGTCAGCTCGGGGGTTTGAACTTGCAACCTTCCGGTTACTAGTCCAACGTTCTAACCACTAGGCTACCCTGCCGCCCCAAATCTAGAACCGGCTTCCTATATCGCAACAAAGCATCCTTCACTCATGCTGCCAAACATACCCTCGTAAAACTGACCATCCTACCGATCCTCGACTTCGGTGATGTCATCTATAAAATAGCCTCCAACACTCTACTCAACAAACTGGATGCAGTCTATCAAAGTGCCACCCGTTTTGTTACCAAAGCCCCATACACTACCCACCATTGCGACCTGTACGCTCTCGTTGGTTGGTCCTCGCTTCATACTCGTCACCAAACCCACTGGCTACAGGTTATCTACAAGTCTCTGCTAGGTAAAGCCCCGCCTTATCTCAGCTCACTGGTCACCATAGCAGCACCCACTCGTAGCACACGCTCCAGCAGATATATCTCACTGGTCACCCCCAAAGCCAATTCCTCCTTTGGTCGTCTTTCCTTCCAGTTCTCTGCTGCTCATGACTGGAACGAATTGCAAAAATCTCTGAAGCTGGAGACTCCCATCTCCCTCAATAGCTTTAAGCACCAGCTGTCAGAGCAGTTTACAGATCACTGCACCTGTACATAGCCTATCTGTAAACAGCCATCTATCTACCTACCTCATCCCCATACTGGTATTTATTTATTTTGCTCCTTTGCACCCCAGTATCTCTACCTGCACATTCATCTTCTGCCGATCTACCATTCCAGTGTTTAATTGCTATATTGTAATTACTTCGCCACCGTGGCCTATTTATTTCCTTAACTTACCTCATTTGCACTCACTGTATATAGACTTTTTGTTTTCTGTTGTTCTACTGTATTATTGACTGTATGTTTTGTTTATTCCATGTGTAACTCTGTTGTTGTATGTGTAGAATTGCTACGCTTTATCTTGGCCAGGTCGCAGTTGCAAATGAGAACTTGTTCTCAACTAGCCTACCTGGCTAAATAAAAAATAAAGAAATAACCACAGCCAGGAAACAAAAACAAACAAACGGTATTTGGTTAGGAACGTCTTCCTTTCTTATAATTTGAAAATAGTAATTTCTCCTCCATCAAAATAATTTCTCTATGTAATTTTAAATGTTGTACCCACATGGTAGTTCTGATGCACACTTCCGTGTAGGGTTTAAATGTATAGCTGGTTTCCCTATCATAACCAACTGTTTTACCAGTACGCTGATTCATTTTATTTTACAGTGTGTGTATATATATATACACTGCTCAAAAAAATAAATGGAACACTAAAATAACACATCCTAGATCTGAATGAATGAAATATTCTTATTATATACTTCTTTCTTTACATAGTTGAATGTGCTGACAACAAAATCACACAAAAATGATCAAAGGAAATCAAATGTATCAACCCACGGAGGTCTGGATTTGGAGTCACACTCAAAATTAAAGTGGAAAACCACACTACAGGCTGATCCAACTTTGATGTAATGTCCTTAAAACAAGTCAAAATGAGGCTCAGTAGTGTGTGTGGCCTCCACGTGCCTGTATGACCTCCCTACAACGCCTGGGCATGCTCCTGATGAGGTGGCGGATGGTCTCCTGAGGGATCTTCTCCCAGACCTGGAATAAAGCATCCGCCAACTCCTGGACAGTCTGTGGTGCAACGTGGCGTTGGTGGATGGAGCGAGACATGATGTCCCAGATGTGCTCAATTGGATTCAGGTCTGGGGAACGGGCGGGCCAGTCCATAGCATCAATGCCTTCCTCTTGCAGGAACTGCTGACACACTCCAGCCACATGAGGTCTAGCATTGTCTTGCATTAGGAGGAACCCAGGGCCAACCGCACCAGCATATGGTCTCACAAGGGGTCTGAGGATCTCATCTCGGTACCTAATGGCAGTCAGGCTACCTCTGGCGAGCACATGGAGGGCTGTGCGGCCCCCCAAAGAAATGCCACCCCACACACCATGACTGACCCACCGCCAAACCGGTCATGCTGGAGGATGTTGCAGGCAGCAGAACGTTCTCCACGGCGTCTCCAGACTGTCACGTCTGTCACTTGCTCAGTGTGAACCTGCTTTCATCTGTGAAGAATTTGCCAATCTTGGTGTTCTCTGGCAAATGCCAAACGTCCTGCACGGTGTTCGGCTGTAAGCACAACCCCCACCTGTGGACGTCGGGCCCTCATACCACCCTCATGGAGTCTGTTTCTGACCGTTTGAGCAGACACATGCACATTTGTGGCCTGCTGGAGGTCATTTTGCAGGGCTCTGGCAGTGCTCCTCCTGCTCCTCCTTGCACAAAGGCGGAGGTACCGCTACCTCCTGCTGCTGGGTTGTTGCCCTCCTACAGTCTCCTCCACGTCTCCTGATGTACTGGCCTGTCTCCTGGTAGCTCCTCCATGCTCTGGACACTACGCTGACAGACACAGCAAACCTTCTTGCCACAGCTTGCATTGATGTGCCATCCTGGATGAGCTGCACTACCTGAGCCACTTGTGGGGGTTGTAGACTCCGTCTCATGCTACCACTAGAGTGAAAGCACCGCCAGCATTCAAAAGTGACCAAAACATCATCCAGGAAGCATAGGAACTGAGAAGTGGTCTGTAGTCACCACCTGCAGAACCACTCCTTTATTGGGGATGTCTTGCTAATTGCCTATAATTTCCACCTGTTGTCTATTCCATTTGCACAACAGCATGTGAAATGTATTGTCAATCAGTGTTGCTTCCTAAGTGGACAGTTTGATTTCACAGAAGTGTGATTGACTTGGAGTTACATTGTGTTGTTTAAGTGTTCCCTTTATTTTTTTGAACAGTATATTATTATTATTTTTTTTTTTTTTGCAGGAATATGTTTTCTATCTCAGGATTGTGCCCTGGAATCTCATAACTCGTAACCGTGTCATATCATCCCATGGCTGCTTTTCTGTTTCAGCAGAGAAACACAACCCCTGTCTCTAACCAGAATACTTATGCTTCAACAAAAAGATCCCAATCGGAGATGTCCCCTACTCCTACAGGGTTACCCTGCTTCAACAGGGACTTCTAGGACTTTCCCTATTCAGAAATAACTCTGCTACAACTAGGGGTGTCTTTTCTACAACAACAAACAACATAATGTGCACAACCTGTTCTTAGAACAGGATTTTCGATGTTAAAAAAAAAATCTGTCTCACTCTGAATTTATCTTATCTGTCCGGAAAGACGTATCTACTCACTGACACTCCTGGCAGGTCCGAGGTGGGTCCCACTCTGCTCCATTTTAGTAGTCGGAGTGTGTGGTAACCTGAGCCACGTTTAACAAAGCCCCTGCGCGCAGTTTAACCTCGATCTCCTGGGAGAAATCGGCAAGCGAAGTTAGTATCCCACCACTGTCACCAATTTATTGTGGAATATCTCATCAAAGGGAAGAGACTGTAGATTCTTTCAAACAGCACTTTACCATGAGATTAGCAAAAATTGTGAGTCAAGGTAGAGCATCAGGTGCATAGTTGAAAGCTCAACGAACAGTGCTGGTTCAATGCTTTTATAGAGAAAATACATACAACCCCTTTCTGTATACGTGGCAGTCAGCCGATAGTGTGAAAAAGGTCATTCGTTGTCTGTGTAAATTTAAGATAGCACAAGGTTGATAGCCCGAGGGCTCAACTGTCTATTCACAACAACAAACACTATATTTTACTCCTTTCTGCAAGGTTCCATACATGTGACTTTCTTTAGATGGTAAACCCACGGGATTTCACATGCTGCCGTTGCACCCAAACGTTTCTTAGCTGTAAGCCTAGTCTTATGACTAAGTCACACCAAGACAAGTTTGTATCAGGTTGGAAAAACACTAGCATATAACAAGAGACTATTCTTTAAGCAGTAAAACACGGGATAGCATGACTAATTATGTAAGTTTCCACGGCACTTCATTAATCAGTTAGCAGAAGGAATTGGGTATGCCGATTTCCCATTTAAGGTGGAGCTTCAGGTCTTTACTAATTTGGGGATAAAGGTCACACGCTCATTCAAGGCTCTGTTTAAACAACTTAAAAACACTCCTGGGGCACATTAAGCAGGATTTCATAAGGTGGTATATCTAAATGTGTTTATTGGGTTTCTACATTTGAAAACAAGGATGGTCCAACTTGGGCCATCATTGAGTTACTGTCAAGCCTTCCAACTTCTCCTGTCTCGCTCTTGTGCTCCTCGATACCCATGAATATTGGCACCCATGTTTTGAATCCCATAGTCAAGAACTCCCTTAAAGTCTGGTCCCAATTCCGACATCACTTTAGCCTTAAACAAGCAAGCGGCTTCTCCCCATGAACATCTAATCATCTCTTCCCAGCATCACAGATTGACAAGGCATTCCAGTTGTGGCATAGGAATGGTCTGGTGTTTTTTTGTGACCCACATCCATCTCATTCGATACTCTTGAGGGTTGACCATAATATTCCCAATACCCACTTTCAGATACCTGCAAACTCGCAGCTTTGCCAAAAAACATTTCCCTTTATTTCCACTGGAGCCTACTAAGTGTCCAGTCGAGAGGTGCTTAGATCTTAACCCATATCTGAAGGGCACAATCTCCAGATTATACAACATAATACAGAACAAATTTAAAAAATCTGCATGGGAGCAAGACATTGGTGGTGAGCTACCGATGATATATGGCAACATAGTATTGAGCGTATCCACACATCATTTTGCATAAGGCATGGGCTCATTCAGTTGAAGGTTTTGCACCGTCTCCATTACGCAAATCACAGATTGGCAAAAATATGTCTAAATGTTGACCCCAAGTGTTTGAGATGCCACCGGAGTCCAGCGACTGTGGGACACATGTTTTGGTCATGCCAATATTTGAGTGGCTTCTGGGACCCCATTTTCTTTGGGGGGGGGGCATTCTCACATGTGTGTAATACAACTGTTAACCCAAACCTGTTCACTCCTTTTTACTACCACACATCTGCTAGCTCGCCACCTTGTCCTCTTCCACTGGAAAAAGCAACGCCTCCCTCCTTTATGCAGTGGGTAAAGGAGGTGATGTCATCTTTGCCACTGGAGAAGGTCAGGTTCACTGCATGGGTCCCGATTTAAAAGTTAGTCTTAACCTGATCCCCATTAATACAATATGTGGAGAGCCTGTCGGTGGAGGGAGGGGTGGATGGGGGAGGTTGTACTGTTTTTCTGTTCTCATATCTGAAACTCTATAAATAAATAAAGTTGACGAGATGCCCTGGGGGGGAAAACGAGAATTCCACGTGAGATTAATGGACATTTAATTTGACATGAAGCTCCTTTTCATCTGTTTTGTCCAGTCACGAGCATGCATACATGAAGAATATTGTCCAGTAACGAGCATGCATACATGAAGAATATTGTCCAGTCACGAGCATGCATACATGAAGAATATTTCATGCAATCCTCTCATTGGCAGAATTGACATCTTTCAGTTACACAGTCTGATTGAGCTGATATGCCCTGCTCTCTCACACAGCTCCCAGTCTGTCACTTCCGTCACTCGTCAATCTTTTGAACTGATTCGATGCCAGGACACTTGACTTGTAACTAACTTCAACTAGAAACAATGTTTACTCTTACTTTCATGTAAGGTATTTTTGCTTTGATCACATCAGAAGATCTATTATTCATTCCTCTGTGTCGCTGCTCTCGAGCCACAGTCCACAAATGCGAGTTGTGGTTGCTTTTTTCCTATGGGGAAAAACTAATTATATTAGTTTAGTAGTAGGACTACAGTAATACTTCTGGCATTTTTGTAAAGCTCAAATGCTTACTCGCCCCCTTGACGGTTACGATGGGGAGAAAATCAGAGCTGTAAATTGTTTAACCTGTAGCCAAGGATTTTATAGCTTATATTGTTAATTATAACTGCAATCTACCGCAATATCAATGTTGCCAGCTAAGGTATACCAGGAGATAGTAGGCCTAGTTGGACAACGCTGTCTGAATGTCCACATGATGGAAGTTAGAGGTAGCCTAAATATTAATTGTTTAATAGAAAAAATGCCCTGACCATTGTGACTAAAATGGCTGTGACTAAAACTAGACTAAAATTGTCCCGAGTTTTAGTCGACTGATAATAACTAACAATAACAAAGGATGAAATGACTCAAATGTATTTTTAGACTAAAACTAAAATAGCAACCAAAATGAAAGTCTCCATTCACAAAAACCTGCAATGAACAAAGCAGCATTGCAATAAGCATGGATTAAATATATTGTATTCAGTCTGAAATCAGATGGGGTGTCTTCTATTTGATATCATATCTGTTCAAGAGTCAGTCCCTCTCTCTTAATTAATTGAAACCAAATCCATGATGTCACTACTACCACTAGGTGCAGTAATTCCATCCAGCCACCAGAGGGTGCTCCAGTCCAACAGAACAGTCCCCCCAATCTTTAGCCATCTCTCCCCTCAGTTTAGCTCATTCACCAATGCCATGCTTTGTTAGCACCCACTTAAACCCACATCCTTAGACTCTCCCAGGTAACTTTCCATTTAGAAAGGCATTCTCCCACTGATGCTGGTGTCACCTTAATTTGCTTTCTACGGTTAAGTTATTTTTTCTAGATTAGCTTGAATGGCATTCTCCAACTCCAGTGTTTAAAGCAGCCCAGCCCATCACAAATACAGCATCTCCTTCCCCTATTAGGATAATAGATAGCGCAGAAAGTCACCATAAATACATAGCTAAATGCTCTTATCAAGGCTGTTTAAATGTCAATTGTGCACGTGCTGAAGTTAGCATATAGAATGCCCTGTACATTTAAAACATTTTAGCAGACACTTTTATCCAAAGCGACTTAATCATGTGGGCATACATGTTTTACATATGGGTGGTTCCAGGAATTGAACCCACTATTCTGGCGTTGTAAGCACCATGCTCTACCAACTGAGCTACAGAGGACCACATACAGGCCATACACGCTCTTCCCCCTCTCAATTATGTATTCATTGCATACATTTCTCATTATATAAACAAATCCGTAGCAATAAGGCCAGTGGGGGCTGGAGAGCCCAGGACCAGATGCATAGCATATTTGGCTTCATTCACTAACGAAGATAGATGATTTCTCCCCATTGTAACACATTCTCACTGAGGCTGGCTGGCTGGCTGGCTGGCTTGGGGACAGAGAGAGATAGAGGGCACAGTCACAGAAGTGCTAGTGCTGTGATTAAAAAAGAAGAATGCTAATGTATTTTCAGGGGTATTTTTATGTTATGATTGTTATAATAATTTCAGAGCTTTTTTTATCATATTTATTGTCGGTTTAGTCTCTTTGCTTTTTGTTGGTGATCTATCGTATTGCCTTTGGTCTTTAATTCATAGTGTAATCCTATTTGGATTTATTCACTCTTAGGAGTGTCATAACAATCACTTCTGGATATATTTGACATGCGTCTTACATTACCTGCTTTATGACTGTTGATCCCATAGCAGTATTTCAAGTGCATTTGATGTATGTGTCACAAAATGCTCTTTGCAGACTAAGCCGTTTTCCCCTAGAGGAAAGTAAACACCTAAGCTGATATTTCCATTCACGCTCAGATTTGGAATTTCAGATCTGTCGTAACTAGATTCCTTTACATGGTGTGATTAGCCTAATGAGGGAATGTATAACACTGAGGTGACAGACATGTGGCTAGGTAGCTGTTTATGGCCTACCATCCATACCCAAATTGTACTCTAAAACTAGCCTTGATTATTCTAGGTGATTGGGTGTTGTGAAAATTAGAATTCTCAGAAGAAACAAAAGTGAATTCCCAGTTGTGCTGTTAAGACAATGGGGTATTTTGATGTAAGTAGTATAAATCTGTATAGGTGTAAAAAATATAATACACTTTTAGTTATTGAGCCAATAAGTGGCCTTCCTGACGTTGGTCTGAACAGTGATTGCCCCTTTAGGCTAAATGTGTGTGTGACACCCCTGGTTAAAGAGGGGATGGTATAAACAGAGAATGAGAAGAGAAGGGCTATTGCGAGAGAAACAACACAGGAGGTTGTGCAGCTGTTTTACTGTGATGGATCTATTATCCAGCCATTACAAGATAAATGATCGATCCCTCCCATCCCACCCCCCTGCTTCCCCCTGCAAAATTGAAATGAGAACAGAGATGTGTGTGTGGTATGATTAGGGGCTAGGTGGGATACCCATTAATTTAAGAGAAAAGGCGAGGGAGGAGAGAGAGAATGCAAGGAGGGTAGGCCCACCGACCCTGCGCCATGCCATCAATCAAGGCGTTGTCTCTGGTGTGATGACCCAGCACTCGCTGCCTCCCTGGCACCTCCCTGGCACCTCCCTGGCACCTACCTGGCACCCTAATTATAATTCATGACAAAATAGATGCAAGGAAACGGTTTGGGCCCTTCATAATTTTATAGGAAATGTATTATTAGAGGAACCATTTGCTTAGTGTGATTTTTCCATTACTGGCTTGTCACACAGTGTAGATAATATGTTGGTGGATGAGGGAGGGAGGGTGAAGAAGGGGCAAGGAAGGAGGGAGGGTGAAGGGGAGAGGAAGGAGGGAGGATGGGTGCCAGCTCCATAGATTGGGGTGTCTGTTTTGTTGATGGTGCATGTAGTTTACCTTGGTGCTGTGTCTAATGGGGGTAGTTGAGAGAGGGGGAGGGAGCACAACAGGCCTGGGATACTAGGAACATCAGTGTATCCACTGATACACACATACACACTTACACTCGCAAAGTTCCTGTTCAAGTCCTGACAGTACTTTACTCCAACATGAGGTCTCTAAACTAGATGAAGTTTGCAGAGTTGGAACTTTACATCCAGCATCTGTTAGTTCTGAGACCAAGCACACTGTGCAAAACAATTAAAAACCACACACTACCCAATTAGGCCGCTTTCCAATTGTAAACCACAAGCTCTGTTAAACTCTGCTTATGAGTTTTCTTATTGCCTGTGGATTTCCTAATTGCTTGTTAAACTGAGTGCTTAAACAATGTTACGTTCCTTGCCTCTGTTTTGATTCATTTCGTCCATATGGTTGTTTTTGTACACAACAGCTTGTTTTTGGTTGAAGAACGTACTTGTGGTTGCAAAGTTAGGCTGCTCCCAAACATGCATTTTATCTCACACACCTTTCTATTTAAGTGATAATGCCCAGGAAGCTGGGTTTTGGAGGATATATTGTCATGGGTGTTAGGCCCGAGATGAACTCCAGGGCTGGCACGAATGGGTTACCAACATATTCAAATTATTTTTATGAATTGATTCATACTATTTCATCTTTCCACAATATATAGTCCCAACACAAATCTAGGGTTGCTAGCCAAGTCAGTTGGCTGATCGTTCGTTTGTTCTATCAGTTCGGTTGTCAGAGACGTGACCCAGTCGTTAGTTTTAAATGTTCTTATCCCTGGCTTGCTAACTTGTCAACTAAGGCTAACTTACAGTGCAGCCAGAATAACAGCAAAGTAGCTGCATTTGCCTTTGTTTAAGCTGTTTTCTCATAACAATAAGCTAATGATGTGTGATTTCCCCTGGCAAAGAAAATGTGCTCTCTCCTCAGGACAGAGGAGCTAGCCAACAACACAGCTAACACAATCACTTCAAACGGAAGCTGGAAAGACTACAAACTAGCTGCATTTTGTTTCATTTGAACTGTTTTCTATTGAAATGACTTTGTATATATCCATAAAATGATGCTAATTCATGATTTCTACTGGCTGAGAAAATCTGCCTGCCTGTCTGTCTCTTCCTGACCCCTTCACATTCATTACTATGGGACAGCCGGAGATAGAATTTCAATATTGAAACAATGTTGCCAATGTCAGAGAGACAGACAGGGTTTATACACATCTCCGTTATTGAAAACCAATTGCTAGTCTAAAAGAAATGGGAAATAATATCTACATCCTTTTTACAATGGAGTTCAAGTTTATACCATTTCTGGTTGGGCTGATGAGACAGTGGATTGCGCAGTGAGATGTAACAGCATAAATAGGCATTTCAACATCATAGCTTTAGCCGGTGGTAACTTGTGGCATAGACAATTGCTGGAAAGCAATTTTAACCAATCAACATCCAGGGTTAGACACACCCATTGTATAAAGTTTTAAAAGTCACGTAGCAGCCTACTCTCTCTAAAGCTGTCCAGATTGTTGAATGATTAACACTTTGCTTTCTAGCTACCCAGTTGTAAGAGGGCCTCAAACATACACACACAAACACATACACAATCAACACAGCTGCATGGCGAGGCTGATGGGTAAATGTACAGGGTTTCCGCAGTGGCCACCAGGGTCCCGTCTGTTGTAATGAGAGAGACCGAATTCTGCTCCCTATCTCCTTCCTTCTCCCCCTCGTCTCTCTGTGTTGGAACTGTTTGCATATTAATACATAGCCATGTCAATCAGCCAGCCAGTCAGCCAGCCAGTCAGCCAGCCAGCAGCACTATAGGGATAGAACATGGACCAGACAAATTGATTTTTTTTCTCCCAATAAAATGTACTTGATTGCCCCCCTCCCCTTCCTCCCTCCTTCCATCCCCCCGCTTCCCCCTTTCTCTTGTCTCATGAATAGAACATTCAATTAGTTATGAGCTGAAATAATAATTATGAGAAATGTTATGTTAGTGATGGATTTATTTGATTTATTTTTATTTAACTAGGCAAGTCAGTTAAGAACAAATTCTTATTTACAACAATGCTGGGCCAATTGTGCGCCGCCATATGGTACTCCCAATCACGGCCGGGTTTGTGATACAGCCTGGAATCGAACCAGGTAATCTAGTGACGCCTCTAGCACTGCCTTAGAACACTGTGCCATTCGGGAGCCCATGGCAATGAAAAGTTAGATTAATTTAGTGAAGACTTAAAATGCTGTAATTTTCTACCCAGTTATTCTCCTGTGTGGTGCCTGAGTTTTTGTTTATTATAATCTAACTGTACATCCTTATTATTTCTGTTAGATCATGAAATACAGTCTTTCTAACCAAGGTGGCTTATGATGTGCCCAGGCTAGAGCATAGGTCTCCAATGCCGATTCTGGAGTTAATGAGGCTTTTGCTCCAGCCCTACAGTAACACACCTCCTCTCTCTCCTCCTGCCCTCTAGTTGGTAGCAGGCAGCGTTGTGATGGCCTTTGAGGAGGTGTGTCCGGACCGTATTGACCTGATCCATAAGAACTACCGTAAACTCTGTAACCTGCTAGTGGACGTGGAGGAGTGGGGTCAGGTGGTCATCATCTCCATGTTGACACGCTACGCCAGGACACAGTTCACCAGCCCCTGGAAAGAGGTGAGAGATGGAGGGAAGGGGAGAGGAAGCAAAGGGGAAACATGGTTTATAAGATTGTACAAGAACAGTGTGAGATGTGGTGTGATCATTTAAAGTGGAACTCACCAGTTAAAACAGTAACAAAGCGGTTTCCCTGTTTCTGTAAAAAGCTGAGCGATGGGCCTGGAGAAATGTAACCACTCTCAAATTCATTGACTGCTATGTATGCAAGGACTGACAATCCATGATATCAAAATTATAGTTTTTGTTTACATTTACTTTGTTTACAAATATTGGAGTAACAGGCTTATATTTTGGAGTGAGTTTATGTATTGGAGTAACAGGCTTATATTTTGGAGTGAGTTTATGTATTGGAGTAACAGGCTTATATTTTGGAGTGAGTTTATGTATTGGAGTAACAGGCTTATATATTGGAGTGAGTTTATATATTGGAGTAACAGGCTTATATTTTGGAGTGAGCTTATATATTGGAGTGAGCTTATGTATTGGAGTAACAGGCTTATATTTTGGAGTGAGTTTATATATTGGAGTAACAGGCTTATATTTTGGAGTGAGCTTATATATTGGAGTAACAGGCTTATATTTTGGAGTGAGCTTATATATTGGAGTAACAGGCTTATATATTGGAGTAACAGGCTTATATATTGGAGTGAGTTTATATATTGGAGTAACAGGCTTATATATTGGAGTAACAGGCTTATATATTGGAGTAACAGGCTTATATATTGGAGTAACAGGCTTATATATTGGAGTAACAGGCTTATATATTGGAGTAACAGGCTTATATTTTTGAGTAACAGGCTTATATTTTGCATTCAACGACAGTTGAACTAAGCTGATGAGGCATTTATAAGTTATATTCTTCAAGAATAAATGGGTACAAATAATTAAGTCCAACAATGTATGTAGCAACTGCAGATTGTCCCTTTAAATAATGGCTTGTCTTGAATGTCTCTTTAAAGCCAACCAGGACATGTCTCAGGTAAATGACCAATAGACTCATTTCTTCAATATGATGAGTCAAATATAACCTACAGTAAATAAATCACAAAGTTAGACATTTTGTCTACTGGGAGACATTTGTCAGTAAGTATGTGTTGGTAATGTAAGTCTATATTCAGTTCTTTTTCACCCAGCGTTGCAGTTATTGTGTGAACATGAGGATTTGAAAGGGAACCCCTACACACAACGTGTCCTCAGTGGCTGTTTATTGTTAGAACTTTACCAAGGTTGAAAGGCAAAACATGTGCAATTAGCACAGTAAAAAAAACTTGTGATATTTTGTGAGCACAGTGTGCAAAGTTTCGTTACCTGTTGTACATGTGTCCAGCTCATCTTCAAGCAACGTCTAGATGTGTGTTTGCATCTGGCTTTGAATATGATGAGTTGACACCTGGTGGTAAAGATGTGGCTGATGTGTTATCAGATTGACGTTTCTGGTGGTTGTGCGTGTGCTGTGTTTCACAGTGAAAGTAAATGTGTGTGCTGTGAATAACAGAGTGAAATGAAATGTGTAATGTGTGTGTGTGTTTCAGGACGGTGTGTTTGATGAGCACAATGAGAGGGCGTTCTATGAGTCTGATGAGGAAAAGACTAGAGATGAGACGGAGGCCAAGCCCTACATGATGGACCCTGACCACAGACTGCTGCTCAGGAACACCAAGCCTCTACTACAGAGCAGAAACACTGCCGTGAGTCAAACACCGCACACACACACGCGCACACACATAGAAATATACACATACACAGAAGTAAGTGGTGTGTCTGCTCTTCAACCTGCTGTGAGGGATACAGGCAGCCTTGATGAAGGCGTCTGAGTGTGTGGTTCAGTTCTCACTCCTTCCTCAATGCTGTCTCTGGAACCAAGGTTACTTCGTGCCACCACTGATTCTGCTGCTGCTACACAGGAACACACCCATCGTGTAACACACACGCACATTGTGAGCAGAGCTCCATCACCCAGGAGACTCAAGGTCTATGTGGCAGTGTAGGAGCAGGAGGAAAAATGGTCCCAAATGAGTGTGTTGATTACAATGTGACATGTTATGTCTTTACAAGAGAAAACACACTGCGGCCCTCCATCTTACCGACACTTACCGTCACTTCTTCCAAATGTGACTCCTCAGTCCTTACTCCGGCTATCTGTTACCTTCTCAATGACACGTCTCATTTTAAAACACATGGCACTTTACTTACTTTGCTGTTTGATATATGGAGCTTTAAAGTGCTTTGTGTCCTGAGTGAAGAGAGACTCATCCTAAATAAGAAGAGTGGGAACAGTATGACTGGAGTTGAAAAACACTGTCTGTATTTGAGGTGTTGCTAAGCGGCAGTGTTGGATTTGTCTATTGTCCTCGGTCTGTCAGGTGGTGATGTCTGTAGCCCAGCTGTACTGGCACCTGGCTCCTAAAAACGAGGTCAGCATCGTCACCAAATCTCTGGTCAGACTGCTCAGAAGCCACAGGTAATCTCTATCCGTTTTTCCCCCAAAAAATGTTCCTGAGGATTTACGATGGCTTAATATTTCCTCTCTCTCCCTCTTAGAGAGGTGCAATACATTGTGTTACAGAACATAGCCACCATGTCCATCCAGAGAAAGGTAAGGACTAGGGATGCAAATCTTGTTCCATTTTGTTGCTGACAAACCAACCCCCATTAACCAGTTAGCAAACAGTTATATTTATTCCAAACAGTAAAATGACTTGACCAACAAAAAATACTATGTATGGAAGGAACAGCCATTTTTCATTAAGAGTTTAAAAAACTTGTGACAATAGCAAGCCTGTCCTCTCATTATTGAACATGCAACTACTGTAGTGAAGTAGAGAATGGAATATATCATTTTCAATATATGCAATTAGCAGGAAGACGGTGTTCTAAAAGACTTCTGATGCAATCCATTTCATGTGACAGAGATTAACATCTCGGTTCGAAACTTAGAAAGAGAGCAAATGTAAATATGCAACAACTAGGCTGGGTTGTTAATATGACTTGGATTGTGCCTTTGGCTTCTGGACAACGAAGGAAAGTTGATATGAAAACCAGTAGGACAGGAGAGAAAGGCTATGAAACTTTTTGGGTTGCTAGCTTAGCTGCTGTTGTTGGCTGCTTCATGCTGCTCCTCTCTCTCCCACTGCTGCCTGCCGCCTGCATCTGTGAGTTGCCTAGCAACGAGTCTCTGGCTTGCTTGCGGCTCAGCCGAGACAGCCATATCGGTTTAGTTATACAAATCTTTGGCCATATAGTTGACATGAGAAAGCTACTTTCTGACTCTATAAACCCACCTTACATTACACATGTCTGCAAAATAATGATTCCAATTGACCCAGACACTGTTCCTGTTTTGACTGATGATTTTGTTAAATTCTGACACAATTTAATTCCACAAAATTATGCAAATTAACCTATAGACTGTTAAGGAGAGACTGGCTGCATCACTTATTTTATTAAGAAACATTGTGTTGAAAATTCCAAATTGTTTGCATAGTCAACTTACACACAGCTCTGACACACACACTTACCCCACCAGACATGCCACCAGGGGTCCTTTCACAGTCCCAAAAATCCAGAACAAATTCAAGAAAGCATACAGTATTATAGAACTATTATTGCATGGAACTTCCTTCCATTTCAAATTTCTCAAATGAACAGCAAACATGGTTTAAAAAAACAGATAAAGCAACACCTCATGGCACAACGCTTCTCCCCTATTTGATCTAGATAGTTTGTATGTATTGATATGTAGCATACGTGTGCTATTTTTAAATTGATTCAATTCTGTCCTTGAGCTGTTCTTGTCTATTAATGTTCTGTATTATGTTTCATGTTTTGTGTTGGACCCCAGGAAGAGTAGCTGCTGCTTTCGCAACAGCTGATGGGGATCCTAATAAATACCAAAATACCAAGCATGACTGGTCAAATGTATTTTCAGTGGCTAGCTGACTAACGGTTAACCATTAAAATCCCTAGTCAGGACAGACACCCTTACAGATGTAGGGTCTTAATTTGATTACTGCAGGAAATGTAGATGAGATTTGATTTAGATAAATTCACTGAAAACACGCGGTTACAGTGCGTTCAGAAAAAATTCCGATCCAGAATTTGTTATGTTACAGCCTTATTCTAGAATGGATTAAATAGTTTCCCCCTCCTCATAAATCTTCAAACAATACCCCATAATGACAAAGGAAAAACTGTTTTTTAGAAATGTATGAAATAATTTACCTAAGTATTCAGACCCTTTACTCAGTACTTTGTTGAAGCACCTTTGGCATCGATTACAGGCTTGTGTCTTCTTGACACACCTGTATTTGGGGAGTTTCACCCATTCTTCTCTGCAGATCCTCTCAAGCTCTGTCAGGTTGGATGGGGAGTGTCGCTGCACAGCTATTTTCAGGTCTCCAGAGATGTCCGATCAAGCCCGGGCTTTGGCTAGGCCTCTCAATAACATTCAGAGACTTGTGCCGAAAGCCACTCCTGCGTTGTCTTGTCTCAATGCTTAGGGTTGTTGTCCTATTGGAGGGTGAACCTTCACCCCAGTCTGAGGTCCTGAGTGCCCTGGAGCAGGTTTTCATCAAGGATCTCTCTGTACTTTGCTCCGTTCATCTTTCCCGCAATCCTGACTAGTCTCCCAGTCCCTGCTTCTGGAAAACATTCCCACAGCATAATGCTGCCACCACCATGCTTCACCGTAGCGATGGTGCCAGGTTTGTCAGAGTGACCATCGGGTTCTTGGTCACCTCCCTGACCAAGGCCTTTCTCCCCCGATTTTTCAGTTTGGCCAAGCGGCCAGCTCTAGGAAGAGTCTTGGTGGTTCCAAACTTCTTCCATTTAGGAATGATGGAGGCCCCTGTGTTTGTTTGGGACATTCAATGCTGAGACATTTTTTGGTACCCTTGCCCAGATCTGTACCTCGACACAATCCTGTCTCGGAGCTCTATGGACAATACCTTCAACTTCTTGGCTTGGTTTTTGCTCTGACATGCACTGTCAACTGTGGGACTTTATATAGACAGGTGTGCCTTTCCAAATAATGTCCAATCTACTGAATTTACAACAGGTGGAATCCAATCATGTTCTAGAAACATCTCAAGGATGATCAAGGGAAACAGCATGCACCTGAGCTCAATTATCGAGTCTCATAGGTGTCTGAATACTTATTAGGTATTTGTTTAAAAAAAATGTTTAATACATTTTCAAAAATGTCTAAACCTGTTTTCACTATGTCATTATGGAGTATTGTGTGTAGATTGATGAGGGAAGAAAATAGAATAAGGCTGTAACAAAATGTGGAAAAGGGGAAGGGGTCTGAATACTGTCTGAGTGCACTGTATATTAACAGTATTGCACTTTTCATGTAACCTACATATGGCCAGCTAATAGCCTAACCACCAATCAAGCAACATTATGGATTAAACGTTAAAATCCTGTTGCTGCAGGATTATTTTGATGTGACTATCTAGGTCAAATGAAGATCCTACATCTGTAGTAGTAGGTCCTTTTAGTTGTAGTTTAGCATGCATAGATGTATTGGCACACTATGTTCTGAACTATATGTTTTGGTGTTGTCTCACTAGGGCATGTTTGAACCTTACATGAAGAGTTTTTATGTGAGATCCACAGATGCCACTCACATCAAATCACTCAAGGTAAGCGCCCTCATGATGACCTAGTTAATGTAAAAGTAAACTGTGAGATGAGTTCAGGTGTGTGATCAGATCTGTCTCGACTCCCCAGCTGGAGATCTTGACCAGCCTGGCCAACGAAGCCAACATCTCCACCATCCTTAGAGAGTTCCAGGTACGTTTTTCTTTCTCGCTCTCTTTGACTCTCTTTTACATTCAAACCCTTTACCCATCTCTGGCACATGTATTTATTGCCTTTTACAGTGAATGGCTCCAACTTGTGCTTTGGTTTTTCCAGACCTATGTGAAGAGCCAGGACAAGCAGTTTGCTGCCGGTACCATCCAGGCCATAGGCAGGTGTGCCACCAACATCTCTGAGGTCACAGACACCTGCCTCAATGGACTGGTGCTGCTGCTCTCCAACAGAGACGGTATGGGGGAGGGATCCAGTCCGTTGGTTTATTAATTGATCGACTGATTGGTTCTTTGTCCAGCGTCTTTCCAAAGTTTGATGTGTGTGAAATCCTCTTGTAGGTATTGTTTTAAATGTAACCGTATGAAGTCATTACAGAGACGGTGGTCGCGGAGAGTGTGGTGGTGATCAGGAAGCTGCTCCAGATCCAGCCCACCCAGCACAGTGATATCATCAAACACATGGCCAAACTCTTTGACAACATCACTGTACGTCTACCACTATTTGAACATTTGTGTGTCTGTGTCCGAGTGTGTATTTCATGAGACTGAGCTTGTGTGAGTTGGAACATTTAATTGTGCACACAATCTTAACATAGAGTAACCCATGCTGATGGCGCGGGCCAGCATCCTGTGGCTGATGGGAGAGTACAGTGAGGACTAACCCCTCTGTGTCTCCAGGTGCTGATGGCGCGGGCCAGCATCCTGTGGCTCATGGGAGAGTACAGTGAGGACTAACCCCTCTGTGTCTCCAGGTGCTGATGGCGCGGGCCAGCATCCTGTGGCTGATGGGAGAGTACAGTGAGGACTAACCCCTCTGTGTCTCCAGGTGCTGATGGCGCGGGCCAGCATCCTGTGGCTGATGGGAGAGTAAAGTGAGGACTAACCCCTCTGTGTCTCCAGGTGCCGATGGCGCGGGCCAGCATCCTGTGGCTAATGGGAGAGTATTGTGAGAGGGTCCCTAAGATCGCCCCTGACGTCCTCCGCAAGATGGCCAAGAGCTTCACCTCCGAGGAGGACATCGTCAAGCTCCAGACTGTCAACCTGGCTGCCAAACTCTACCTCACCAACTCCAAACAGGTAAAACATACCTACATACATAGTCTACGCTAAACTGTGCAGTAGCCTATAAGATGTTATTAAGCTGTTATTACCATGTCAATTCAGCTTATGATGACTTCCAGTTATTCTAGTTATTTGGCTACTTAGGCTAATATAGTTTCGCCAGTGTCTTTCCTAAGTATTCTGGTTTGGTTCAGCCTGCTGGGCCTAACAGAAGTCCTATACCATAACCTCAGAGCTAAATGCTTTGTTAAGAGCAGGCTTCAATGTAGCACATTCTTCCATCTCCCTGCCTCCCCTCGTATGAGAACTGAAGGCCCATTCTATCAGATGGGAGGCAATATGGCTGCCAAGGATTATGACCACACTGCAGACGCTGCTGCTGCCGCCTCAAATGAGCACATTATTACACCGGTATCCCCTGGTAATGTTTCAGAGAGGGGGTGGAGAGAGAGGTGTAATGTTTCAGAGAGGGGGTGGAGAGAGAGGTGTAATGTTTCAGAGAGGGGGTGGAGAGAGAGGTGTAATGTTTCCGTTCAGGTAGTAACTCTTGTTTTTATTCCTCTCTAAATAATATATGTTAGTGTAAGGAAAGCACTTCCCGTCTCAGACCATAAACCCACCTCATACAGCTAGTGAGGAGCAGTCTCAGCTGGAGAAGACGAGGAGAAGAGGGAACATTTAGTGTGATGCCCCAGAGCTGTGTGGTTTTTTTTGTGTGTTTTCTCCCCATCTCCTTGAATAACTTCCCTTATCCCTCCATCTTTCCCCTGCTCTTTTTCCTGCCCTGTCCCCTATATCTTTCTCTCTCCTCCTTCCCTCTTTCCAACCATATCTTCCCATCTCCCTTCCATCTCTCCTTCCCTCCATCCCCACACTCTCCCTCCTTTCTTCCATCCAGACTAAGCTGTTGACCCAGTACATTCTGAACCTGGGGAAATATGACCAGAACTATGACATCAGAGACCGCACGCGATTCATCCGCCAGCTCATTGTGCCCAATGACAAGAACGGAGCGCTCAGCAAGTACGCCCACCGCATTCTGCTGGCGCCCAAACCAGCACCTGTCCTCGAGTCTGCCTACAAAGGTACCTTTTTAAATAGCGCACTAGATAGGGAATTGTGTGGGTCTCTCTGAATGGCATTGGGGTCAGGGCTCTCTCTCTGACTCATATGAGATGGATGAATTACCTGGCTAATACTAACCTTTCTGAGATGCAGAGAATACACACACACACACACTTGACTTTAATCCAGATAAGAGACAGAAGCAGCCTCCTAAACATTATTATTCTGCGGTGGTCTCTGCGTCTGCTAGATGTTTATGGAAAACGTTAACCGCTCCTGTCATTCTTAATATTCACACTTTAACGCCTCTTTTTTCTCTCCATCTTTTTAGTTAGAGAAAGCCTGTTTTGAAGGCAGACCTCCCCAGGCACTTTGACTGATTACACCTCCTATATCCACCATTAAAGAGGGAGAATCCTTTTAATCTGTTTGCCCGCTGCCGTGTGTGTGCTCCTGTGGTTCTCCTGGACCCTTTATTAAACAGAGTTGTGTATGTGTTTATACAGTGACATTTCAGAGTGTTTAAGGCCATTTACTCTCTGTCCTGCATATTGAGAGAGCACTGCTGTGACATTGAGACCCCTGCCTCTCAACCCTTCTCCCCCCTCCAATGTTAATCATTGTTTCCTTATTTTCTCTTGCTCTCTCCCTAACTCCAATGTTTCTCCTTTGACACCTTTTCTCCTCTCTTTCTCCATCCCTCTTTCTCCTCTTTCTCCTCCCTCTATCTTGCCCTCTCCCCATCTTGTTCTCTTCTCCTCTCCCCTGTGTCCCCCTCTACCTCTCTTTACCTCTCTCTGTCAGACCGCGATCGTTACCAGTTGGGAACCCTGTCCCACACCATCAACACCAAAGCCAGTGGCTACCTGGAGCTCTCTGATTGGCCCGCCGTGGCTCCTGACCAATCAGTGAGGAATGTGGAGGTGATTGAGCCGGTAAAGATCCATCATTCTATCGTTCCTTCTACTGCTCACCTCACCCCGGCCCCACACCAAGGGTGGTCATGGTCAACTCTGTCACCCAAACTACAAATCCATTTTTGCTACGTTTCAATATGTTTGCAGTTCTCCCAACTCTCCTCCCTTCTCTTACTTTACTTCCTCTACTGTACCTCACTTCCTCTGATGTCACTTCCTGTTCTGTTGCTAGGTGAAGGAGTGGGCTCCATCTCTAGGGAAGACTGTGAAATCCAAGCCTGCCAAGTCATCAGATGACAAGTTCTACTCTGACTCTGGAGAGGAGGAGGAGAAGGGATCAGGGAGCAGTAGCAGTGAGGATGGCAGTAGTAGTAGTAGTAGTGAAGGTGTGTGTCCACGTGTGTAACATAAAGTTCTCTTGTGAGTGTTTGCATTGCCAGTCCAATCCATTTTATCTGGAAGACTGCACATCTTACAAAATGAACGTGTGTGTCCAGAGTCAGGCAGCGATGCAGAGAGCCATGTCCAGAAGAACAGCAGTCAGACCAGTGAGGAGTCAGACAAGTCCTCCAGCCAATCAGAGAAGAGTTCCAGTGAATCTGACTCTGAAAAGAAGGAGAGGAAAACTAAGACCCCACTACAGAAGAAGACAGTCAAACCAACCGCCAAAGACTGGTACCACACTATCATGGAACATGCCCACTCCACTGACTAGGTCCTTGGTTTGGAACCTATATGTACTGCTTGTCTATCATTTCTCTTCTTGCTGAATTTATCTATTGAGGTCTTACCTGTTTTATCGAAGGCTGAGCGTGATAATTAGGCAAGGTGTGTGTGTGTGTGTGTGTGTGTGTGTGTGTGTGTGTGTGTGTGTGTGTGTGTGTGTGTGTGTGTGTGTGTGTGTGTGTGTTCGCTCATACAACAGTGCAGCTGTCTGAAGTCATGGTCACAGTCAGCAACGTGATCAGTGCTTTGTGGCATCAATGTCATTCTCCATCTGTTCACTTTCCCTCTCTCTCTCACACACACATTCTCTCTGGTCATGTTGAAGACATACGATGACACCTATTGTACACACACGTTCAGAGCAGTTAGAATGTAGTTATTGTGAGCTCCATCAGCAGTGGTCCAGATTTACATGGCTGATAGATAATGACTGTGGATTGGTCATTTAGCTGCCTGGTGGTACCAATGAATGAGATCTGAGTCATTACTGCTGAATACACGCACACAGTTACACACTGGCAAATCTATTTCACTCACCCCAGCTTTCTTTCTTTCGCAAACACACACACCCTACCTGCTCGCGCTGTATGACAGGCCGGCAGCTGACCTTGTTCCCTCCATTAGAGTGTAATTAGAGCAGCTCACCCCAGTGATTTCACACACACACACACAATCTCTCTCTCTCGCAAACACACACACCGACACACACAGTAATTATCCCAGCTCACCCCAGTGCTTCCACAACAAACCCAGCATAATGCCCTCATTACAGCCCAGTCATTCCAGGCAGGGCTTAATCAGGCCCACTCTGATTTATATCGCTTTTTCCTGTTCGAAACAAATGAAATCTGTAGGCCAAATTAATACTGGCTTCTCATCATCGGCCAAGTTAAAAAGCCAGTTACCGTCACAATTCTCCTCGTTAATTTAACAGCTGAAAATCCCAGGCAGCCCCAGTAAACACTCATTATCAGGACAAATTGAAGAGAGAGGGAGATGGAGGGGAGGGAGGGAGGAGGATAACTTTTTAGCCAAAGCGATATTAAATTAAGTGGGCGAACCAAAACAGATTGATCTAGGTTGTTCTGACAGAGTTTGAGTGTGAGCTCCAGCAGACTGCACTACGTGGTGCAGAATGGAAAGTGTTTGAATGGATAGATGCGTAACACTTTCCCCTTCATATTGAAACTTAGTCATGTTTTTTATGTTTTGGTTATAGGAAACAAGAGTTAATGTATTAGTCTTCAGTTTAAGATATGTTAAAGGTGCCCTATTCCTTAGATTTCCTCATGGGAAATCATCTTTAAACACTCCTACAGATTGAAAAGTGATGGAATGTGATTTGGAGGTTGAACTCTTACAACCTTTTGTGTTCTCTCTCCTCAACGTGTGTTTGTTTATGTGTGTGCGTGTTCCTGTGTCAGTGATTCGGATGAGAATGGGAACGTTGCTAAAGAAGCCAACAGTTCGTCTGCAGAAGAGAGCTCCTCTGACTCAGAATCAGACTCTGACACCCACACAGACTCTGACTCAGGCACCGAACACAAGAAGAAGACCAAGTCTAAAGCCAAACCCAAGGTGAGACAACCACTTGCTAGGTGTGTCCGTTCTAGCATGCTTAACATCTAAAATACAGCTAGCGTTAACTCTCGAGTGTTCCGTAATCTGCAGTTGATTGAATTGAGGCCGTGGTCTGACTCTGAACAGATGAAGGTCTGTTGACCTGTGTCCAATCTGAGCTGTTCTCCACACCGTAAATAAGAGAGTATGAACCAACCAACCCTCTGTTCATCATGGTACAACAGAATACAGTGTGTTAGTTAGTGTGAACAGTGTCTTTGAAGAGCTACTGGAGGCAGAGAAATCACATTTTACACAGCGGGATATGATTTGGTCTGCTTATTTGTTTATTCTTGCTTTTTCTCTCACCTCATTCTTCCCTCCCTCTTTCTGATTCCCCCTCTCTTTCTGATTCTCCCCCTTTCTTTCTGATTCTCCCCCTCTCTTTCTGATTCTCCCCCTCTTTCTGATTCTCCCCTCTTTCTGATTCTCCCTCTCTTTCTGATTCTCCCTCTCTCTTTCTGATTGTCTTTCTGATTCTCCCTCTCTTTCTGATTCTCCCCCTCTCTCTTTCTGATTCCCCCCCTCTCTCTCTGATTCCCCCTCTCTTTCTGATTCTCCCCCCCTCTCTCTCTGATTCCCCCTCTCTTTCTGATTCTCCCCCTCTCTTTCTGATTCTCCCCCTCTCTTTCTGATTCTCCCCCTCTCTTTCTGATTCTCCCTCTCTTTCTGATTCTCCCCCTCTCTCTCTGATTCTCCCCCTCTTTCTGATTCTCCCCCTCTTTCTGATTCTCTTTCTGATTCTCTTTCTGATTCTCCCTCTCTTTCTGATTCTCTCTCTCTTTCTGATTCTCTCTCTCTTTCTGATTCTCCCCCCCTCTCTCTCTGATTCTCCCCCTCTCTCTTTCTGATTCTCTCTCTCTCTGATTCTCCCCCTCTTTCTGATTCTCTCTCTCTCTCTTCTGATTCTCTCTCTCTGATTCTCTCCCTCTTTCTGATTCTCTCTCTCTTTCTGATTCTCCCCCGCTCTCTCTTTCTGATTCTCCCCCGCTCTCTCTTTCTGATTCTCCCCCATCTCTCTTTCTGATTCTCTCTCTTTTTGATTCTCCCCCACTCTCTTTCTGATTCTCCCCCGCTCTCTCTTTCTGATTCTCCCCCCATCTCTCTTTCTGATTCTCTCTCTTTCTGATTCTCCCCCGCTCTCTCTTTCTGATTCTCCCCCCATCTCTCTTTCTGATTCTCTCTCTTTCTGAATCTCCCCCTCTCTCTTTCTGATTCTCTCTCTCTTTCTGATTCTCCCCCATCTCTCTTTCTGATTCTCTCTCTTTCTGATTCTCCCCCTCTCTCTTTCTGATTCCTCTCTCTTTCTGATTCCTCTCTCTTTCTGATTCTCTCTCTTTCTGATTCTCTCTCTTTCTGATTCTCTCTCTTTCTGATTCTCTCTCTCTTTCTGATTATCTCTTTCTGATTCTCTCTCTCTTTCTGATTCTCTCTTTCTGATTCTCTCTCTTTCTGATTCTCCCCCTCTCTCTTCTGATTCCTCTCTCTTTCTGATTCTCTTCTCTTTCTGATTCCTCTCTCTTTCTGATTCTCTCTCTCTTTCTGATTCCCTCTCTTTCTGATTCTCTCTCTTTCTGATTCTCTCTCTCTTTCTGATTATCTCTTTCTGATTCTCTCTCTCTTTCTGATTCTCTCTTTCTGATTCTCCTCTCTCTGATTCTCCCCCTCTTTTTGATTCTCTCTCTGATTCTCCCCCACTTTCTGAGTTCTCTTTCTAATTCTCCCCCGCTCTCTTTCCGATTCTCCCCCGCTCTCTTTCCGATTCTCTCCCCGCTCTCTTTCCGATTCTCCCCCCGCTCTCTTTCCGATTCTCCCCCGCTCTCTTTCCGATTCTCCCCCGCTCTCTTTCTGATTCTCTCTCTCTGATTCTCCCCCGCTCTCTTCTGATTCTCCCCCGCTCTCTTCTGATTCTCTCTCTCTGATTCTCCCCCCGCTCTCTTTCTGATTCTCCCCCCCGCTCTCTTTCTGATTCTCTCTCTCTGATTCTCCCCCGCTCTCTTTCTGATTCTCTCTCTCTGATTCTCCCCCTCTTTCTCTCTGATTCTCCCCCTCTCTCTTTCTGATTCTCTCTCTCTCTGATTCTCCCCCTCTTTCTGATTCTCCCCCTCTTTCTGATTCTCCCCCTCTTTCTGATTCTCCCCCTCTTCTGATTCTCCCCCTCTTTCTGATTCTCCCCCTCTCTTTCTGATTCTCCCCCTCTCTTTCTGATTCTCCCCCCTCTCTTTCTGATTCTACCCCTCTCTTTCTGATTCTCCCCCTCTCGCTTTCTGATTCTCCCCCTCTCTGATTCTCCCTCTCTCTTTCTGATTATCCCCCTCTTTCTGATTATCCCCCTCTTTCTGATTCTCCCTCTCTCTTTCTGATTATCCCCTCTTTCTGATTTTCCCTCTCTCTTTCTGATTCTCCCCCCTCTTTTCTGGATTCTCCCTCTCTCTTTCTGATTCTCACCCTCTTTCTGATTCTCCCTCCCCCTCTTTCTGATTCTCCCCCTCTTTCTGATTCTCCCCCTCTTTCTGATTCTCCCCTCTTTCTGATTCTCCCCCTCTCTTCTGATTCTCCCCCTCTTTCTGATTCTCCCCCTCTCTTTCTGATTCTCCCCCTCTCTTTCTGATTCTCCCCCTCTCTCTTTCTGATTCTCCCCCTCTCTGATTCTCCCCCTCTCTGATTCTCCCTCTCCTCTTTCTGATTATCCCCCTCTTTCTGATTAGTCCCCCTCTTTCTGATTCTCCCTCTCTCTTTCTGATTATCCCCCTCTTTCTGATTTTCCCTCTCTCTTTCTGATTCTCCCCCTCTTTCTGATTCTCTCCCCCTCTTTCTGATTATCCCCCTCTTTCTGATTCTCCCCCCTCTTTCTGATTCTCTCCCCCTCTCTCTCTGTGATTCTCCTCTTTCTGATTTCTCCCCTCTCTCTTTCTGATTCTCTCTGATTCTCCCCCCTCTCTCTTTCTGATTCTCCCCTTCTCTCTTTCTGATTCTCTTTCTCTGATTCTCCCTCTCTCTTTCTGATTCTCTTTCTCTGATTCTCCCCCTGTCTGATTCTCTCTCTGAATCTCCCTTTCTGATTCTCTCTTTCTGATTCTCTCTTTCTGATTCTCTCTTTCTGATTCTCTCTTTCTGATTCTCCCTCTCTCTTTCTGATTCTCCCTCTCTCTTTCTGATTCTCCCTCTCTTTCTGATTCTCTTTCTGATTCTCCCTCTCTCTTTCTGATTCTCCCCCTCTTTCTGATTCTCTTTCTCTGATTCTCTTTCTCTGATTCTCCCTCTCTCTTTCTGATTCGCCCTCTCTTTCTGATTCGCCCTCTCTCTTTCTGATTCTCTTTCTCTGATTTCTCCCCCTGTCTGATTCTCTCTCTGAATCTCCCTTTCTGATTCTCCCTCTCTCTTTCTGATTCTCCCTCTTTCTGATTCTCCCTCCCTCTTTCTGATTCTCCCTCTCTCTTTCTGATTCTCTCTCTGAATCCTCTCTTTCTGATTCTCTCTCTGAATCTCCCTTTCTGATTCTCTCTTTCTGATTCTCCCTCTCTCTTTCTGATTCTCCCTCTCTCGTTCTGATTCCCTCCCCGCTCTCTTTCTGATTCTCTCTCTCTGATTCTCCCCCCGCTCTCTTTCTGATTCTCCCCTCTCACCCCTCTCTTCTGATTCTCTCTCTCTGATTCTCCCCCGCTCTCTTTCTGATTCTCTCTCTCTGATTCTCCCCCTCTTTCTCTCTGATTCTCCCCCTCTCTCTTTCTGATTCTCTCTCTCTCTGATTCTCCCCCTCTTTCTGATTCTCCCCCCTCTTCTGATTCTCCCCCTCTTTCTGATTCTCCCCCTCTTTCTGATTCTCCCCCTCTTTCTGATTCTCCTCCCCTCTCTTTCTGATTCTCCCCCTCTCTTTCTGATTCTCCCCCTCTCTTTCTGATTCTCCCCCTCTCTCTTTCTGATTCTCCCCCTCTCTGATTCTCCCCCCTCTCTGATTCTCCCCCTCTCTGATTCTCCCTCTCTCTTTCTGATTATCCCCCTCTTTCTGATTCTCCCTCTCTCTTTCTGATTATCCCCCTCTTTCTGATTCTCCCTCTCTCTTTCTGATTATCCCCCTCTTTCTCTGATTTTCCCTCTCCTCTTTCTGATTATCCCCCTCTTTCTGAGTCTCCCCCTCTTTCTGATTATCCCCCTCTTTCTGATTCTCCCCCTCTTTCTGATTCTCCCCCTCTCTCTCTGTGATTCTCCTCTTTCTGATTCTCCCCCTCTCTCTTTCTGATTCTCTCTCTGATTCTCCCTCTCTCTTTCTGATTCTCTTTCTCTGATTCTCCCCCTGTCTGATTCTCTCTCTGAATCTCCCTTTCTGATTCTCCCTCTCTCTTTCTGATTCTCTCTCTGAATATCCCTTTCTGATTCTCTCTTTCTGATTCTCTCTTTCTGATTCTCTCTTTCTGATTCTCTCTTTCTGATTCTCTCTTTCTGATTCTCCCTCTCTCTTTCTGATTCTCCCTCTCTCTTTCTGATTCTCCCTCTCTTTCTGATTCTCTTTCTGATTCTCCCTCTTTCTGATTCTCCCTCTCTCTTCTGATTCTCTTTCTGATTCTCCCCTCTCTCTTTCTGATTCCCCCCCCCTCTTTCTGATTCCTCCCCCTCTTTCTGATTCTCCCCCTCTTTCTGATTCTCCCCCTCTTTCTGATTCTCCCCCCTCTCTCTTTCTGATTCTCCCCTTCTCTCTTTCTGATTCTCTTTCTCTGATTCTCTTTCTCTGATTCTCCCTCTCTCTTTCTGATTCGCCCTCTCTTTCTGATTCGCCCTCTCTCTTTCTGATTCTCTTTCTCTGATTCTCCCCCTGTCTGATTCTCTCTCTGAATCTCCCTTTCTGATTCTCCCTCTCTCTTTCTGATTCTCCCTCTTTCTGATTCTCCCTCATTCTGATTCTCTCTCTGAATCTCCCTTTCTGATTCTCTCTTTCTGATTCTCCCTCTCTCTTTCTGATTCTCCCCCTCTTTCTGATTTCCCTCTCTTTCTGATTATCCCCCTCTTTCTGATTCTCCCCCTCTCTTTCTGATTCTCCCCCTCTCTCTCTGTGATTCTCTCTTTCTGATTCTCCCCCTCTCTCTCTGTGATTCTCTCTTTCTGATTCTCCCCCTCTCTCTTTCTGATTCTCCCCCTCTCTCTTTCTGATTCTCTCTCTGATTCTCCCCCTCTCTCTTTCTGATTCTCCCCCCTCTCTCTTTCTGATTCTCTCTCTGATTCTCCCCCTCTCTCTTTCTGATTCTCCCCTTCTCTCTTTCTGATTCTCTTTCTCTGATTCTCCCTCTCTCTTTCTGATTCTCCCTCTCTTTCTGATTCTCCCTCTCTCTTTCTGATTCTCTTTCTCTGATTCTCCCCCTGTCTGATTCTCTCTCTGAATCTCCCTTTCTGATTCTCCCTCTCTCTTTCTGATTCTCCCTCTCTCTTTCTGATTCTCCCTCTCTCTTTCTGATTCTCTTTCTCTGATTCTCCCCCTGTCTGATTCTCTCTCTGAATCTCCCTTTCTGATTCTCCCTCTCTCTTTCTGATTCTCCCTCTCTCTTTCTGATTCTCCTCTCTGAATCTCCCTTTCTGATTCTCTCTTCTGATTCTCCCTCTCTCTTTCTGATTATCCCCCTCTTTCTGATTTTCCCTCTTCTTTCTGATTATCCCCCTCTTTCTGATTCTCCCCCTCTCTTTCTGATTCTCCCCCTCTCTCTCTGTGATTCTCTCTTTCTGATTCTCCCCCTCTCTCTCTGTGATTCTCTCTTTCTGATTCTCCCTCTTTCTGATTCTCCCTCTCTCTTTCTGATTCTCTCTCTCAATCTCCCTTTCTGATTCTCTCTTTCTGATTCTCTCTTTCTGATTCTCTCTTTCTGATTCTCTCTTTCTGATTCTCTCTTTCTGATTCTCTCTTTCTGATTCTCCCTCTCTCTTTCTGATTCTCCCTCTCTCTTCTGATTCTCTTTCTGATTCTCCCTCTCTCTTTCTGATTCTCTTTCTGATTCTCCCTCTCTCTTCTGATTCTCTTTCTCTGATTCTCCCCCTCTTTCTGATTCTATCTACCCCTCTTTCTGATTCTAACCCCCTCTTTCTGATTCTCCCCCTCTCTCTTTCTGATTCTCCCCCTCTCTCTTTCTGATTCTCCCCTTCTCTCTTTCTGATTCTCTTTCTCTGATTCTCTTTCTCTGATTCTCCCTCTCTCTTTCTGATTCTCCCTCTCTTTCTGATTCTCCCTCTCTCTTTCTGATTCTCTCTCTGAATCTCCCTTTCTGATTCTCTCTTTCTGATTCTCCCTCTCTCTTTCTGATTCTCCCTCTTTCTGATTCTCCCTCTCTCTTTCTGATTCTCTTTCTGATTCTCCCTCTCTCTTTCTGATTCTCTTTCTGATTCTCCCTCTCTCTTTCTGATTCTCTTTCTCTGATTCTCCCCCTCTTTCTGATTCTTCCCCTCTTTCTGATTCTCCCCCTCTTTCTGATTCTCCCCCCTCTCTCTTTCTGATTCTCCCCTTCTCTCTTTCTGATTCTCCCCTTCTCTCTTTCTGATTCTCTTTCTCTGATTCTCTTTCTCTGATTCTCCCTCTCTCTTTCTGATTCTCCCCTCTCTCTTTCTGATTCTCTTTCTCTGATTCTCCTCCTGTCTGATTCTCTCTCTGAATCTCCCTTTCTGATTCTGCCTCTCCCTTTCTGATTCTCTCTTTCTGATTCTCCCTCTCTCTTTCTGATTCTCTTTCTGATTCTCCCTCTCTCTTTCTGATTCCCCCCCTCTTCTGATTCTCCCCCTCTTTCTGATTCTCCCCCTCTTTCTGATTCTCCCCCTCTTTCTGATTCTCCCCCTCTCTCTTTCTGATTCTCCCCTTCTCTCTTTCTGATTCTCTTTCTCTGATTCTCTTCTCTGATTCTCCCTCTCTCTTTCTGATTCGCCCTCTCTTTCTGATTCGCCCTCTCTCTTTCTGATTCTCTTTCTCTGATTCTCCCCCTGTCTGATTCTCTCTCTGAATCTCCCTTTCTGATTCTCCCCTCTCTCTTTCTGATTCTCCCTCTTTCTGATTCTCCCTCATTCTGATTCTCTCTCTGAATCTCCCTTTCTGATTCTCTCTTTCTGATTCTCCCTCTCTCTTTCTGATTCTCCCCCTCTTTCTGATTTTCCCTCTCTTTCTGATTATCCCCCTCTTTCTGATTCTCCCCCTCTCTTTCTGATTCTCCTCCCCTCTCTCTCTGTGATTCTCTCTTTCTGATTCTCCCCCCTCTCTCTCTGTGATTCTCTCTTTCTGATTCTCCCCCCTCTCTCTTTCTGATTCTCCCCCCTCTCTCTTTCTGATTCTCTCTCTGATTCTCCCCCTCTCTCTTTCTGATTCTCCCCCTCTCTCTTTCTGATTCTCTCTCTGATTCTCCCCCTCTCTCTTTCTGATTCTCCCCTTCTCTCTTTCTGATTCTCTTTCTCTGATCTCTATTCTCCTCTCTCTTTCTGATTCTCCCTCTCTTTCTGATTCTCCCTCTCTCTTTCTGATTCTCTTTCTCTGATTCTCCCCCTGTCTGATTCTCTCTCTGAATCTCCCTTTCTGATTCTCCCTCTCTCTTTCTGATTCTCCCTCTCTCTTTCTGATTCTCCCTCTCTCTTTCTGATTCTCTTTCTCTGATTCTCCCCCCTGTCTGATTCTCTCTCTGAATCTCCCTTTCTGATTCTCCCTCTCTCTTTCTGATTCTCCCTCTTTCTGGATTCTCCCTCTCTCTTTCTGATTCTCTCTCTGAATCTCCCTTTCTGATTCTCTCTTTCTGATTCTCCCTCTCTCTTTCTGATTATCCCCCTCTTTCTGATTTCCCTCTCTTTCTGATTATCCCCCTCTTTCTGATTCTCCCCCTCTCTTTCTGATTCTCCCCCTCTCTCTGTGATTCTCCTCTTTCTGGATTCTCCCCCTCTCTCTCTGTGATTCTCTCTTTCTGATTCTCCCTCTTTCTGATTCTCCCTCTCTCTTTCTGATTCTCTCTCTCAATCTCCCTTTCTGATTCTCTCTTTCTGATTCTCTCTTTCTGATTCTCTCTTTCTGATTCTCTCTTTCTGATTCTCTCTTTCTGATTCTCTCTTTCTGATTCTCCCTCTCTCTTTCTGGATTCTCCCTCTCTCTTCTGATTCTCTTTCTGATTCTCCCTCTCTCTTTCTGATTCTCTTTCTGATTCTCCCTCTCTCTTTCTGATTCTCTTTCTCTGATTCTCTCCCCCTCTTTCTGATTCTACCCCTCTTTCTGATGCTACCCCTCTTTCTGATTCTCCCCTCTCTCTTTCTGATTCTCCCCCTCTCTCTTTCTGATTCTCCCCCTTCTCTCTTTCTGATTCCTCTCTCTGATTCTCTTTCTCTGATTCTCCCTGCTCTCTTTCTGATTCTCCCTCTCTTTCTGATTCTCCCTCCCTCTTCGTTTCTGATTCTCTCTCTGAATCTCCCTTTCTGATTCTCTCTTTCTGATCTCTCCCTCTCTCTTTCTGATTCTCCCTCTTTCTGATTCTCCCTCTCTCTTTCTGATTCTCTTTCTGATTCTCCCCTCTCTCTTTCTGATTCTCTTCTGATTCTCCCTCTCTCTTTCTGATTCTCTTTCTCTGATTCTCCCCCTCTTTCTGATTCTCCCCCTCTTTCTGATTCTCCCCCTCTTTCTGATTCTCCCCCTCTCTCTTTCTGATTCTCTCCCCTTCTCTCTTTCTGATTCTCCCCTTCTCTCTTTCTGATTCTCTTTCTCTGATTCTCTTTCTCTGATTCTCCCTCTCTCTTTCTGATTCTCCCTCTCTCTTTCTGATTCTCTTTCTCTGATTCTCCTCCTGTCTGATTCTCTCTCTGAATCTCCCTTTCTGATTCTGTCTCTCTCCCTTTCTGATTCTCTCTTTCTGATTCTCCCTCTCTCTTTCTGATTCTCCTCTCTTTCTGATTCTCTTTCTCTGATTCTCCCCCTGTCTGATTCTCTCTCTGAATCTCCCTTTCTGATTCTCTCTTTCTGATTCTCCCTCTCTCTTTCTGATTCTCCCTCTCTCTTTCTGATTCTCTTTCTCTGATTCTCCCCCTGTCTGATTCTCTCTCTGATTCTCTCTTTCTGATTCTCTCTTTCTGATTCTCTCTTTCTGATTCTCCCTCTCTCTTTCTGATTCTCCCTCTCTTTCTGATTCTCCCTCTTTCTGATTCTCCCTCTTTCTGATTCTCCCTCTTTCTGATTCTCCCTCTCTCTTTCTGATTCTCCCTCTCTCTTTCTGATTCTCCCTCTCTCTTTCTGATTCTCTTTCTGATTCTCCCTCTCTCTTTCTGATTCTCTTTCTCTGATTCTCCCCCTCTTTCTGATTCTCCCCCTCTTTTTGATTCTCCCCCTCTTTTTGATTCTCCCCCTCTTTTTGATTCTCCCCCTCTTTTTGATTCTCCCCCTCTTTCTGATTCTCCCTCTTTCTGACTCTCCCTCTCTCTTTCTGACTCTCCCTCTCTCTTTCTGACTCTCNCCCCCTCTCTCTCTGTGATTCTCTCTTTCTGATTCTCCCCCCCTCTCTCTCTTGATTCTCTCTTTCTGATTCTCCCTCTTTCTGATTTCCTCCCTCTCTCTTTCTGATTCCTCTCTCAATCTCCCTTTCTGATTCTCTCTTTCTGATTCTCTCTTTCTGATTCTCTCTTTCCTGATCTCTCTTTCTGATTCTCTCTCTCTTTCTGATTCTCTCTTTCTGATTCTCCTCTCTCTTTCTGATTCTCCCTCTCTCTTTCTGGATTCTCTTTCCTGATTCTCCCTCTCTCTTTCTGATTCTCTTTCTGATTCTCCCTCTCTCTTTCTGATTCTCTTTCTCTGATTCTCCCCCTCTTTCTGATTCTACCCCTCTTCTGATTTTCTACCCTCTTCTGATTCTCCCCCTCTCTCTTTCTGATTCTCCCCTCTCTCTTTCTGATTCTCCTTCTCTCTTTCTGATTCTCTTTCTCTGATTCTCTTTCTCTGATTCTCCCTCTCTCTTTCTGATTCTCCTCTCTCTTTCTGATTCTCTCCCTCTCTCTTTCTGATTCTCTCTCTGAATCTCCCTTTCTGATTCTCTCTTTTCGATTCTCCCTCTCTCTCTTTCTGATTTCTCCCTCTTTCTGATTCTCCCTCCTCCGTCTTTCTGATTCTCTTTCTGATTCTCCCTCTCTCTTTCTGATTCTCTTTCTGATTCTCCTCTCTCTTTCTGATTCTCTTTCTCTGATTCTCCCCCTCTTTCTGATTCTTCCCCTCTTCTGATTCTCCCCTCTTTCTGATTCTCCCCCCTCTCACTCTTTCTGATTCTCCCCTTCTCTCTTTCTGATTCTCCCCCTTCTCTCTTTCTGATCTCGTTCTCGATTCTCTTTCTCTGATTCTGCCCTCTCGTCTTTCTGATTCTCCCTCTCTCTTTCTGATTCTCTTTCTCTGATTCTCCTCCTGTCTGATTCTCTCTCTGAATCTCCCTTTCTGATTTCTGCCTCTCCCTTTCTGATTCGTCTCTTTCTGATTCTCCCTCTCTCTTTCTGATTCTCTTTCTGATTCCTCCCTCTCCTCTTTCTGATTCCCCCCCTCTTTCTGATTCTCCCCCTCTTTCTGATTCTCCCCCTCTTTCTGATTCTCCCCCTCTTTCTGATTCTCCCCCTCTCTCTTTCTGATTCTCCCCTTCTCTCTTTCTGATTCTCTTTCTCTGATTCTCTTTCTCTGATTCTCCCTCTCTCTTTCTGATTCGCCCTCTCTTTCTGATTCGCCTCTCTCTTTCTGATTCTCTTCTCTCGATTCTCCCCCTGTCTGAATTCTCTCTCTGAATCTCCCTTTCTGATTCTCCCCTCTCTCTTTCTGATTCTCCCTCTTTCTGATTCTCCCTCATTCTGATTCTCTCTCTGAATCTCCCTTTCTGATTCTCCTCTTTCTGATTCTCCTCTCCCCTCTCTCTTTCTGATTCTCCCCCTCTTCTGATTTTCCTCTCTTTCTGATTATCCCCTCTTCTGATTCTCCCCCTCTCTTTCTGATTCCTCCCCCTCTCTCTCTGTGATTCTCTCTTTCTGATTCTCCCCCTCTCTCTCTGTGATTCTGCTCTTTCTGATTCTCCCCCTCGCTCTTTCTGATTCTCCCCCTCTCTCTTTTCTGATTCTCTCTCTGATTCTCCCCCTCTCTCTTTCTGATTCTCCCCCTCTCTCTTTCTGATTCTCTCTCTGATTCTCCCCCTCTCTCTTTCTGATTCTCCCCTTCTCTCTTTCTGATTCTCTTTCTCTGATTCTCCCTCTCTCTTTCTGATTCTCCCTCTCTTTCTGATTCTCCCTCTCTCTTTCTGATTCTCTTTCTCTGATTCTCCCCCTGTCTGATTCTCTCTCTGAATCTCCCTTTCTGATTCTCCCTCTCTCTTTCTGATTCATCCCTCTCTCTTTCTGATTCTCCCTCTCTCTTCTGATTCTCTTTCTCTGATTCTCCCCCCTGTTCTGATTCTCTCTCTGAATCTCCCTTTCTGATTCTCCCTCTCTCTTTCTGATTCTCCCTCTTTCTGATTCTCCCTCTCTCTTTCTGATTCTCTCTCTGAATCTCCCTTTCTGATTCTCTCTTTCTGATTCTCCCTCTCTCTTTCTGATTATCCCCCTCTTTCTGATTTTCCCTCTCTTTCTGATTATCCCCCTCTTTCTGATTCTCCCCCTCTCTTTCTGATTCTCCCCCTCTCTCTCTGTGATTCTCTCTTTCTGATTCTCCCCCTCTCTCTCTGTGATTCTCTCTTTCTGATTCTCCCTCTTTCTGATTCTCCCTCTCTCTTTCTGATTCTCTCTCTCAATCTCCCTTTCTGATTCTCTCTTTCTGATTCTCTCTTTCTGATTCTCTCTTTCTGATTCTCTCTTTCTGATTCTCTCTTTCTGATTCTCTCTTTCTGATTCTCCCTCTCTCTTTCTGATTCTCCCTCTCTCTTTCTGATTCTCTTTCTGATTCTCCCTCTCTCTTTCTGATTCTCTTTCTGATTCTCCCTCTCTCTTTCTGATTCTCTTTCTCTGATTCTCTCCCCCTCTTTCTGATTTCTACCCCTCTTTCTGATTCTACCCCTCTTTCTGATTCTCCCCCTCTCTCTTTCTGATTCTCCCCCTCTCTCTTTCTGATTCTCCCCTTCTCTCTTTCTGATTCTCTTTCTCTGATTCTCTTTCTCTGATTCTCCCTCTCTCTTTCTGATTCTCCCTCTCTTTCTGATTCTCCCCTCTCTCTTCTGATTCTCTCTCTGAATCTCCCTTTCTGATTCTCTCTTTCTGATTCTCCATCTCTCTTTCTGATTCTCCCTCTTTCTGATTCCTCTCCCTCTCTCTTTCTGATTCTCTTTCTGATTCTCCCTCTCTCTTTCTGATTCTCTTTCTGATTCTCCCTCTCTCTTTCTGATTCTCTTTCTCTGATTCTCCCCCTCTTTCTGATTCTCCCCCTCTTTCTGATTCTCCCCCTCTTTCTGATTCTCCCTCTCCCCTCTCTCTTCTGATTCTCCCCTTCTCTCTTTCTGATTCTCCCCTTCCTCTCTTTCTGAATCTCTTTCTCTGATTCTCTTTCTCTGATTCTCCCTCTCTCTTTCTGATTCTCCCTCTCTCTTTCTGATTCTCTTTCTCTGATTCTCCTCCTGTCTGATTCTCTCTCTGAATCTCCCTTTCTGATTCTGCCTCTCCCTTTCTGATTCTCTCTTTCTGATTCTCCCTCTCTCTTTCTGGATTCTCCCTCTCTTTCGGATTCTCTTTCTCTGATTCTCCCCCTGTTCTGATTCTCTCTCTGAATCTCCCTTTCTGATTCTCTCTTTCTGATTCTCCCTCTCTCTTTCTGTCTCCCTCTCTCTTTCTGATTCTCTTTCTTGATTCTCCCCCTGTCTGATTCTCTCTCTGATTCTCTCTTTCTGATTCTCTCTTTCTGATTCTCTCTTTCTGATTCTCCCTCTCTCTTTCTGATTTCCTCCTCTCTGCTTTCTGATTCTCCCTCTCTTCTGATTCTCCCTCTTTCTGATTCTCCCTCTTTCTGATTCTCCCTCTCTCTTCTGATTCTCCCTCTCTCTTTCTGATTCTCCCTCTCTCTTTCTGATTCTCTTTCTGATCTCCCCTCTCTCTTCTGATTCTCTTTCTCTTGATTCTCCCCTCTTTCTGGATCTCCCCCTTCTGTTTGATTACTCCCCCTACTTTTGATTCTCCCCCTTCTTTTTGATATACCCCTCTTTTGGATTCTCACCCCCCTCTTTCTGATATCTCCTCGTCACTTATCCCCTATCTTCTGGCCTCTCTCTCCTTCTGACTCTCCCTCCTCTCTCTTTCTGACTCTCCCTCTCTCTTTCTGACTCTCCCTCTCTCTTTCTGACTTCTCCCTCTCTCTTTCTGACTTCCCTCCTCTATTCTGGACACTCTCCCCCTCTCTCTCTCTGATTCTCTCCCTCTCTCTTTCTGATTCTCTCCCTCTCTCTTTCTGATTCTCTCCCTCTCTCTTTCTGATTCTCTCCCTCTCTCTTTCTGATTCTCCCCCTCTCTTTCTGTATATTCTCCCCCTCTCTTTCTGATTCTCCCCCTCTCTCTTTCTGATTCTCCCTCTCTCTTTCTGATTCTCCCCCTCTTTCTGATTCTCCCTCTCTCTTTCTGATTCTCTTTCTCTGATTCTCCCCCTGTCTGATTCTCTCTCTGAATCTCCCTTTCTGATTCTCCCTCTGTCTGATTCTCTCTCTGAATCTCCCTTTCTGATTCTCCCTCTCTCTTTCTGATTCTCTCCCTCTTCTCCCCCTCTCTCTTTCTGATTCTCCCCCTCTCTCCCCTTCTCTCTTTCTGATTCTCTTCTCTGATTCTCCCTCTCTCTTTCTGATTCTCCCTCTCTTCTGATTCTCCCTCTCTCTTTCTGATTCTCTTTCTCTGATTCTCCCCCCTGTCTTGATTCTCTCTCTGAATCTCCCTTTCTGATTCTCCCTCTCTCTTTCTGATTCTCTCCCTCTCTCCCCCTCTCTCTTTCTGATTCTCCCCCTCTTTCTGATTCTCTCTGATTCTCCCCCTCTTTCTGATTCTCTCTGATTCTCCCCCTCTTTCTTTCTGATTCACCCCCTCTCTCTTTATGATTCTCTCTCTGATTCTCCCCCTCTTTCTTTCTGATTATCCCCCACTCTCTGATTCTCCCTCTTTCTTTCTGATTATCCCCCTCTCTCTGATTCTCCCCCTCTCTCTCTGATTCTCCCCCTCTCTCTCTGATTCTCCCCCTCTCTCTCTGATTCTCCCCCTCTCGCTCTCTGATTCTCCCCCTCTCGCTCTCTGATTCTCTCGCTCTCGGATTCTCCCCCTCTCGCTCTCTGATTCTCTCGCTCTCTGATTCTCCCCCTCTCGCTCTCTGATTCTCCCCCTCTCGCTCTCTGATTCTCCCCCTCTCGCTCTCTGATTCTCCCCCTCTCTCTCTCTCTTTCTCGCTTTCTCTCTCTCTCTCTCTCTCGCTTTCTCTCTCTCTCTCGCTTTCTCTCTCTCTCGCTTTCTCTCTCTCTCGCTTTCTCTCTCTCTCTCTCCCTTTCTCTCTCTCTCTCTCTCATTCCGCCTGTTAAGAAGGGTTTCTTCTTTGCCACCAAGCATCTATCAGAGACGATCTGAGAAGATACGCCCTCTAACATCATTGTTTTTCACTATTATGCCTTCTCACACACTCCTCCATTTGTGGATCCTGCAGTAAGCAGAGTGGAATTTTATGGTTCTTTATGAGAAGTGAACAGGGCTGTGGTTGGTTAGGAGGGCATGGAGAGACAGAGAGGGCCTGTTGTATTGTATATGTGACGTTTGACAAGCTGGCCTAGTGGTAGGAGGTAGAGTCAATGGAGTGTATCTATCGGTTGTGACACGACATGTCTCATGGCTGGCCCATGTAGATCATACAGACCCTCCAGATGTATATACACACAGCAGCCTGAGAAATAGAATAGAATTTTATGCACATAGCAGACGTGTTTAGGAATATCATGTTACTGCATTGTATAGACACTGTCAGTCAAATAGGGCAGTGTGTAGGCTACATTCCCACAAATACAAACAGACTTTACTTTAATATTCTGCCTGTCATCTTTCTCTCTTTCCCACTAGTTCTTCTTTCTCTTTCATCTATAGCCTTCATTCATCTGCCATTCATGTTGGAACATTTGCTAAAAAAAATACAACTTATGTTATGATATACTGTGCTGTACTCTGTCAAGTGTTTTTACTATAAATATGTTTGACAATCTGATACAGACCTAAGGGTCGACCATTCATTCATATTTTATCCAGCATCTGTTCAAAGTCTGTCTAGGGACAGTATGTTTCTCATGTAGGATTCTGCTGGTCTTTTCTCCAGGTGGAGGTGAAGTCAACAAAGGACGTGTCTCTGTTGGATCTGGGTGACTGAGTTTTCTTTCTGTAAAACAGCATGTAGCTGGGAAAAATACCACAAGATTTCCAGTTGGAATTCATCTCATAAGTGTTCTGTGTGTGTGTCCTGTAGTCACTCCTGCACCAGTGACCCAGCACAAGTCTTCTGTCCTCTCTCCTAGCCTTCTAGGAGACCTGGAGGGCCTGTCACTCTCCAATGTCTCCTCCACCATCCAGGTGAGAGTGTGTGTGGAGATCTGTCTGTCTGTTTATCCCTCCCTAGGGGGGGGGTGTAATGTGTTGGATCATACGGTACAGTCGAGTGTCTTTAAAAGACTCTCTCCAGTGGCTGGAATCTCCTCCTGGAGTTGGCTGTTGACCCTTTCCTCCTTCCTGGACATATTTATAAATCATCTCCCCTTTCCTCCTTCCTGGACATATTTATAAATCATCTCCCTTTCCTCCTTCCTGGACATATTTACAGTGCCTTCGGAAAGTATTCAGACCCCTTGAATTTTTCCACATTTTATTGCATTATAGCCTTATTCTAAAATTGATTGATGAGGAAATTGATTTATTTAATCTACACACAATACACCACAAAAAAACTTATTTACATAAGTATTCAGACCCTCTGCCATGAGACTCGAAATTGAGCTCAGGTGCACCCTGTTTCCACTGATAATCCCAAAGATGTATCTACAACTTGATTGGAGTCCACCTGTGGAAAATTAAATTGATTGGACATGATTTGGAAAGGCACACACCTGTCTACACAAGGTTCCACAGTTGACAGTGCATGTCAAATCAAAAACCAAGCTGTGAGGTCAAAAGGAATTGTCCATAGAGCACCGAGACAGGATTGTATCGAGGCATAGATCTGAGGAAGGGTACAAAGCATTTCTGCAGCATTGAATGTCCCCAAGAACACAGTGGCCTCCATCAATCTTAAATGGAATAAGTTTGGAACCACCAAGACCCTTCCTGATCTGGCCACACTGAGCAATCGGGGGAGAAGGTCCTTGGTCAGGGAGGTGACGATGAACCCGATGGTCAGTCTGACAGAGTCCAATGTAGAAAATAGTCAAATAAAGAACAACACTTGAATGAGTAGGTGTGTCCAAACCTTTGACTGATACTGTATTTATAAATAATCTCCCTTTCCTCCTTCTTGGACATTTATAAATAATATCCCTCTCCACTCATACAATTGCATTTCCTGTTTAACAGTCTTTCTGTTTTCCTCTCTCCATGTGCCCTGTTCATACAACGCTCAGTGCCAACCTCCATCCACCTCCCTCTCGAACTGCCTCTCCACCTCTCTCTCTCCCTCTCTCTCTCCCTCTCTCTCTCCCTCTCTCTCTCCATCTCTCTATCTCTCCATCTCTCTCTCTCTCCATCTCTCCATCTCTCCATCTCTCTCTCCATCTCTCGCTCTCGCTCTCTCTCTCTCTCTCTCTCTCTCTCTCTCTCTCTCTCGCGCTCTCTCTCTCTCTCTCTCTCTCCATCTCTCTGTCAGTTCTCTCCCTGGTGTCTCTGAAGTCTACAGTGTGTCTATGCATTATGGTTGACCTTTTCCCAGATGAATGGCTCCTTTTCTCTTTGGTGTTAGATTTCTGTGTTTGTTGGCCTTGTACCAGCACTACTACCAATATGAGCTAATTCTATAGAGTAGATATGTCCCTATAACATAACATCACTATAACGTCCCATAAGGTTCCCATTACATTCATTGTCTTACCGACAAATAAGTTCTCTCTCGTACGTATACAATCTTTTCATCCTTTTTTTTTCTCTCTTCACTTATCCAAATCAAATCAAATTTTATTTGTCACATCCACATGGTTAGCAGATGTTAACTTCTTGTGTCGAGCCATCCCGGATCCGGGATCGTGAATAAAGCCTCAGGCTCATTACCATAACGCAACGTTAACTATTCATGAAAATCGCAAATGAAATGAATATGCTAGCTCTCAAGCTTAGCCTTTTGTTAACAACCCTGTCATCTTATATTTTCAAAATATGCTATTAGCATATTTTTTGCATTTAGCATTAGCATCAGCAGGCAACATTTTCACAAAAACCAGAAAATCATTCAAATAAAATAATTTACCTTTGAAGAACTTCAGATGTTTTCAATGAGGAGACTCTCAGTTAGATAGCAAATGCTCAGTTTTTCCTGAAAGATTATTTGTTTAGGAGAAATCGCTCCGTTTGGTGCGTCACGTTTAGCTACGAAAAAACCTGTATCCAGGAGTGTAAATATCCCCGCAGCTCATTAGCATAACACAACGTTAACTATTCATGAAAATCGCAAATGAAATGAAATTAATATGCTAGCTCTCAAGCTTAGCCTTTTGTTAACAACACTGTCATCTTAGATTTTCAAAATATGCTTCTCAACCATAGCAAAACAAGCATTTGTGTAACAGCTAGCGCAGCTAGCGTAGCATTTAGCATTAGCATCAGCAGGCAACATTTTCACAAAAACCAGAAAATCATTCAAATAAAATCATTACCTTTGAAGAACTTCAGATGTTTTCAATGAGGAGACTCTCAGTTAGATAGCATATGCTCAGTTTTTCCTGAAAGATTATTTGTTTAGGAGAAATTGCTCCGTTTGGTGCGTCACGTTTGGCTACCAAAAAAAAACGAAAATTCAGTCTTCAAAACGCCAAACTTTTTTCCAAATTATCTCCATAATATCGACTGAAACATGGTAAACGTTGTTTAGAATCAATCCTCAAGGTGTTTTTCACATATCTCTTCATGATATATAGTTCGTTGAAAGCCTCCTCTCTCCTCTCAATCACTGGATGACTGCGTGCAGCTTGTAGATTACGCACCAATTTAGACAAAGGACACTGGGCGGACCCCTGGTAAATGTAGTCTCTTATGGCCAATCTTCCAATGATATGCCTACAAATACGTCACAATGCTGCAGACAACTTGGAGAAACGATAGAAAGGGCAGGCTCATTCCCGGCGCATTCACAGCCATATAAGGAGACAATGGATAACAGAGCTTCAAAAATTCTGCCCATTTCCTGGTTGAAGTTTCATCTTGGTTTCGCCTGTAGCATGAGTTCTGTGGCACTCACAGATAATATCTTTGCAGTTTTGGAAACCTTAGTGTTTTCTTTCCAACGCTGCCAATTATATGCATAGTCGAGCATCTTTTCGTGACAAAATATTGCGCTTAAAACGGGCACGTTTTTTTATCCATAAATTAAGAGCGCCCCCTATATCCAAGAAGTTAATGCGAGTGTAGCGAAATGCTTGTGCTTCTAGTTCCGACAATGCAGTAATAACCAACGAGTAATCTAACTAACAATTCCAAAACTACTACCTTATACACACAAGTGTAAAGGGATAAAGAAAATGTACATAAAGATGTATGAATGAGTGATGGCACAGAGCGGCATAGGCAAGATGCAGTAGATGGTATCGAGTACAGTATATACATATGAGATGAGTATGTAAACAAAGTGGCATAGTCTAAAGTGGCTAGTGATACATGTATTACATAAAGATGCAGTAGATGATATAGAGTACAGTATATACGTATACATATGAGAAATAATGTAGGGTATGTAAACATTATATTAAGTAGCATTGTTTAAAGTGGCTAGTGATATATTTTACATCAATTCCCATCAATTCCCATTATTAAAGTGGTTGGAGTTGAGTCAGTGTGTTGGCAGCAGCCACTCAATGTTAGTGGTGGCTGTTTAACAGTCTGATGGCCTTGAGATAGAAGCTGTTTTTCAGTCTCTCGGTCCCAGCTTTGATGCACCTGTACTGGCCTCGCCTTCTGGATGATAGCGGGGTGAACAGGCAGTGGCTTGGGTGGTTGTTGTCCTTGATGATCTTTATGGCCTTCCTGTGACATCGGGTGGTGTAGGTGTCCTGGAGGGCAGGTAGTTTGCCCCCGGTGATGCGTTGTGCAGACCTCACTACCCTCTGGAGAGCCTTACGGTTGTGGGCGGAGCAGTTGCCGTACCAGGCGGTGATACAGCCCGACAGGATGCTCTCGATTGTGCATCTGTAGAAGTTTGAGTGCTTTTGGTGACAAGCCAAATTTCTTCAGCCTCCTGAGGTTGAAGAGGCGCTGCTGCGCCTTCTTCACGATGCTGTCTGTGTGGGTGGACCAATTCAGTTTGTCTGTGATGTGTATGCCGAGGAACTTAAAACTTACTACCCTCTCCACTACTGTTCCATCGATGTGGATAGGGTGGTGTTCCCTCCAGTGTGTTTATCAGTGTGTGCGCGAATGTGCGTGCGCGTGCGCGTGTGTGTGTGTGATTGACAGCCTGTCTCAGGCAGAATGGTGTGTTTACTGATAGGTTAAGGCCAGGCAGTAATAGACAATAGAAATGCAGATTAAACAGTGTGCTGTTTGCACATCAGCATCTGATTGAGAGTCAATCCTATGCATAAATACATGATGGCCATCAGGATTCATAGACTGGGGTAAATAACCTCACAACCCTCTCGCTACTTATTTCAAAGACGTGCGAGCAGACCCACACACACACATAGATTCACCCACTCACTTCCTATCTGTCTCTCTCTCTCACACACACACACACACCCACCAATATCTTTCACAGACACACACTTGCCCCGGTGTCATTTCTATTTCTCACCAATCAGCCCACAGAAGCGGTGAGTGTGTCTCAGCTGAGCGCTTCGGCCCTTTTAGAGAATTACTGCCTGGTTATCAAAGACATTTACATTAACCCTGGTCACTGTCTCTGACCCCTCCTCTCCTCGATCTCCCTCTCCCCCCCCTATTTTTCCCTTTCTCTCTCCCTCTCTTCTTTCCTACTTTCTCTCTCTTTTCATTCTCCCTCTCTCTAATAACATTTTGACATTAGAGGATCTCTCACAAATGCCTTTTAAACCATCCCACCCCTCCAAACACACACCCTCCTTCCGTTGTCCGTGTGTAAGTGTGTAGGGGGGGAATTGTCAAAGGCTGATAACGTTTCATTCATAATTAGCATTGGGCGAATGAGGCTGCGTTGGGGGGAAATTGAACTGTCAGCGGTGGGGCACGGGCCGTTTGACCCCATCACGCCCGGAGGGGGCCATCATAATTTGTTCATTTGGTGCCCATCAGGCAGACCGCACCTCCCCGCGCCTCACCCCCCTGACCTCCCCCAGTGTGGGTGTGCTGGGTTCAGGTCTAATTATGAATCAGCAGTGGACTGGGAGAGGCAGGAATATAGCAGACCTGCCCTCCACACACCCCTACCTGCCACTCACTCTCTCTCTCACAGACACACACACACAGTCTGGGTATAAATAGGTTTAAATGCCTGTAGGAAATATGCAATTGGTTGATTTGGATGGGATGTGTGTGAGTGTGTTTAGCAGAACATGATATGTGTGTGTGAATTTCACAATTTTCAAGAGAACATGTGGTCATCCCTACTGCCTTTGTTCTGGCGGACTCCCTAAACACAAATGCATCATTTGTAAATAATGTCTTGAGTGTTGGAGTGTGCCCCTGGCTATCCATACATGTTTAAAACAAGAAAATGGTGCTGTCTGCTTTCCTTAATAGAAGACATTTTAAATTATTTATATATATTAAGTATATTTTATCAATTACAATTACTCTTGATACTTAAGTATTTTTAAAACCAAATACTTTTAGACTTTTACTGAAGTAGTATTTTACTGGGTGACTTTTGCTTGAGTAACTTTCTATTATGTTATCTATACTTTTACTTATGTATGACATTTGTGTACTTTTTCCACCATAGGTAGGGGTGGTTGTCTGTCTGTCTGAATCAAGCCCCTGATGCAAAGACTTCAATTACTGATGCCACCTTCTCTTGGTGTACCATGAGTTACAACACATTTTTACGCTTGAAAGGTCACTCCCACTCCATGTTTCTTTGAAAGTACCAAGATTAATCACTTTTTAAAAATCAAATTTTGTGATGAATGTTCCCAGGTGGGGCCAACCTCTGTCTGTGTGCTTTGAGCTAACTAACTCCTGTTGGCTTAATATGGTTGTAGGTGACTGCAGTGACATCTTGCTGACTCCTTCTAGTCAAGGTTTTCTGATAGATTGACTCAATTAATTGTCATCTCCTGACTGACTGAGGGAACAATTAAAATCACGTCAAACACACGTCTCTTACACCTCTCTCTCTCTCTCATACAATCTCACGACATAATGAAATCCTCTTTCTGAAGTAACAAGCAGCCAATGTCACAAAAACAGAAATGGATTTTCAATACATCCCCATACATCTCCTAACACACACTCGTTCTCTTAAATTGGACATGTTATGCGTTCACATGCTCGCCAGATGCCAAGTTACGGTTAGCCCCTTTTGAATATGTCAGCGAGATTTTCAGGTAATTTACCAGAGAGGATGCTGGGAGGGGGTGAGCGTGTCATCCCACGGCGTGGGTGTGTGTGTCCGGGCTCTGAAGGTGACTGGAGTGTGTGTCATCCATCACAGTAGCTTCCTTTAAGTTGAGACATAATAGAGCCTCTCAATCAACTTCCTCTCCCGTTGTCACCTTCCCCCAAGTCCAGGAGACCAGACAAAAAGAGATCCACCAAGGGTGTGTGTGACACAGGAGGCAAGGTTACATCCCTAGCCTGCTGTTATTTACACTTTGGGTTTGGAGGATGCGTCCTGCCTCACAGGCCAACAGTGACGGAAGACTGGGCGAGGGTGTGTGTGTGTGTGTGTTAGGTCATTACTGTCTGCTGTGTCAAATTGGTGATGATAAGCAGTTTGAAACCCTGTCCTAGCCTCCTTCCCTCCCTCCTCACGGGGGTGTTAAACAGGACCTTGAGTGCGGAGGGAGCAGGATGTGCTTGTCAGGAAGGTAAATCTGCTCTTTGAAGGCGTGGCAGACATTACGGCCAGCTTTATCGACAACGACTGCTCTGACACGAACAAAAGTGGCCCGATAAATTTCCCCCGTTGGCGTGACGGGCGAGTGTGAGGGCGCCGCACCGTGACAAATGTTTGTTTGACCCCCTTCCTGTCTGGGGGTACACGACACGTCTGAGCTGGCTATTACCAGGGGAGGATGGGGATAACCTGCTCTCCTCTACTGTGTGTCATTGTAGGAGGAAAAACTGGACTTTTTGAATGTGATTAGCCAGTCTGTTTCTGTTTACTAACTTGTTTTGTCAGCACTTTGAATTCCACCCTGTTGTATTTCAAACTGATTCTCCACACTACCACACCATGACAGTCCTGAGAATGTCTCACACACATCTCTTCTCCTATCAGTATAATCTGAAAGAGACTGGCAATATGTCCACCCACCTCCATCTACTGTCAACAACTTAGACACTCTTTCCCATGTCATATCACATCATCACAAGTCAGAAATTAGGAGTTATATTCGTCCCCTCGTTTGACTCTCACTTTTGCGCACGTGTTTACTTGGACCCGTTTTATCTTTGTTGACTGTGAGATTTTTTGACACTGTTGTGAGATTTCACACACCTCGTTTTATAATTTCCCTCTCTCTCCCCCCTCACTCCCTCGTCTCTCTCTCACTCCCTCGTCTCTCTCTACCCCCCCCTCACTCCCTCGTCTTTCTCCCCCCCTCACTCCCTCGTCTCTCTCTCCCCCCTCACTCCCTCGTCTCTCTCTCCCCCCCTCACTCCCTCGTCTCTCTCTCCCCCCTCACTCCCTCGTCTCTCTCTCCCCCCTCACTCCCTCGTCTCTTCCCCCCCCCCCCCCACTACCTCGTCTCTCAGCTTGTCAAGGTAAAAGCATAGCACCAACAGCAGCAGTTGTAACAGAAGGATTCAGGAGGTGTTAACTACTTGTTTTAGCGTTCTCTCACTTTACTCTCATTAACACAGGGTTGATATCCATGTATCTGTCGGAGGCAGGGAGGAGCCTAATTAGTATATGGACAATATACAGTGCATTCTGAAAGTATTCAGACCCCTTCCCCTTTTCTACATTTTGTTACGCCAAAATGAGCAATCGGGGGAGAAGGGCCTTGGTCAGGGAGGTGACGAAGAACACGATGGTCACTCTGACAGAGCTCTAGAGTTCCTCTGTGGAGATGGGAGAACCTTCCAGAGGGACAACCATCTCTGCAGGACACCACCGATCAGGCCTTTATGGTAGAGTGGCCAGACGGAAGCCACTCTTCAGTGAAAGGCACATAGCAGCCCGCTTGGAGTTTACCAAAAGGCACCTAAAGACTCTCAGACCATGAGAAACAAGATTCTCTGGTCTGATGAAATCTTTGGCCTGAATGCCAAGTGTCACATCTGGAGGAAACCTGGCACCATCCCTATGGTGAAGTACAGAGATCCTTGATGAAAACCTGCTCCAGAGCGCTCAGGACCTCAGACTGGGGCGATGGTTCACTTTCCAACAGGACAACAACCCTAAGCACACAGCCAAGACAACGCAGGAGTGGCTTTGGGACAAGTCTCCATGTCCTTGAGTGGCCCAGCTAGAGCCTGGACTTTCCGAATGCACTGTATGGCTGTGATTGTCCTGATGTTGAGACAGTTCTGTCACTGTATGGCTGTGATTGTCCTGATGTTGAGACAGTTCTGTCACTGCATGGCTGTGATTGTCCTGATGTTGAGACAGACAGTTCTGTCACTGTATAACTGTGATTGTCCTGATGTTGAGACAGTTCTGTCACTGTATGGCTGTGATTGTCCTGATGTTGAGACAGTTCTGTCACTGCATGGCTGGGTGTCAACAAGGTAGCCTTTTACTGTTAATGAAGATTGAGCCACTAAGCAGTGTAAAAAAATATATATATATTTTATTTGCCTTTTCACACATGAATGAGACATGATGTGGGCATCCGATAACTCAAAATGATGTGTAACACCATTTAGGCCTAGTAGCTTCAATCTTCATTAAAAGTATCATTTTGTAACAGTTGTTGATGGGGGTATTGCAGTGAGTGTAGTTTTGTTCCTATGCAAAGTGTTATGGAACCACCTAGCCAGCTTGCGTATATTTGTTTTTTTGCATGCAGCCTAATTGTGATTGCTTGCATCTGTCTTTGTCTGTGTAAAGTAGATGGCTTGTACCACTATACGTAGACTAGATTATCTCGAGTCGAGAGGACGCCATTGCCACTGTCAAATCAACAAGTCAAAAGAGTCAGGCTGGTTAATCAGAATAAGAATGCACAGAAAATAGAATGAATGAAAGAACGAACAGAATACAGAATGAACGAGGGACCATGCTAATGTTGCTAGGGGAAAATAAAGAAGAAAAACACTCTTAACCCCAGAATTTATCAGTAAGTTTCCCCCTCTTCTCCTGACAGGGTGTTTTGTCCTGCCTCTCTATGCTATGGTAATTACAGTTCCTGCTATTGAAAAGGTAAAAGCTCTGTTAATAGAAAGCTGAATGGCAGGCTAGGCCCAGAGCAGTCCTCTAGTGTTCCCATTCATTAGGCCAGAGCAGTCCATCAGCCTGCCATGGAGCCGCGTCAGACTAGCCCACCCACTCACTACTAACCTGCTTGATTGGGGACATACTGTATAGGAATAATAATAATACATCGGGTTTATATGGCACTTTTCTAGGACATGGCTGAAATGGGCCTTTTTCCAGGAAGAATGGTTGATGGTTAATGAACAGAGCTAGGCATACGTTGTCAACAAAACCTCAGTTATCCTGCAGTCGTAAGTGGAGTAGCCTATGTTAAGTAGATATTTAATGAAGAGAGCTGGACCTACGTCACCAAACAACAACATACAAAGACCATATTTGTCAATGTTATCAACCAACATTCTGTTCTTCAGACCTTCTCATATTCTCATTGGTCCACTCTGTGTGTGTCCCTGTTTACTCAGCTCTGTCCCCTCTCTCTCGCCTTTCCTCTCCAGTTGAGCGGTCCAGCGTTTGTCCCAGAGAAGAGCCATGACCTGCTGCACCGTATGACAGGTAAAGGTCTGTCAGCCCAGTACCAGTTCCCCAGACAGCCCTGTCTCTACCAGCCCACCATGGTCTCAGTCCAGATCAGCCTGACCAACACCACAGACCACCCTCTGGAACAGATCCACATTGGAGACAGGAGCCCCACAGGACTCAACATACACTGCTTCAATACTATAGGTGAGTTAGATAACATAATACACTGCTTCAAATCTTTATTTGTCACGTGCACCGAATACAACAGGTGTAGACTTTACAGTGAAATGCTAACTTACAGGCTCTAACCAATAGTGCAAAAAAGGTATTAGGTGAACAATAGTTAAGTAAAGAAATAAGACAACAGTAAAAAGACAGGCTATATACAGTAGCGAGGCTATAAAAGTAGCGAGGCTACATACAGACACTGGTTAGTCAGGCTGATTGAGGTAGTATATACATACTATAGGTGAGTTAGATAACATAATACACTACCTGACCAAGTATGTGGACACCCCTTCAAATTAGTAGATTTGGCTATTACAGCCACACCCATTGCTGACAGGTGTATAAAATCCAGCAAACAGCCATCCAATCTCCATAGATAAACATTGTCAGTAGAATGGCCCATACTGAAAATTTCAACATGGCCCCGTCATAGGATGCCACCTTTCCAACAAGTCAGTTCGTCAAATTTCTTCCCTGCTAGAGCTGCCCCGGGCAACTGTAAGTGCTGTTATTGTGAAGTGGAAACGTCTAGGAGCAACAACAGCTCAGCGTTGGTGGCCACACAAGCTTATAGAACGGGACCACGGGGGTTGAAACGTGTAGTGCGTAAAAATTGTGTGCCAACTGTAAGGTTTGGTGAAGGAGGATTAATGGTCTGGGACTGTTTTTCATGGTTCTGGCTAGGACCTTTTTTTTTTTTTTTTTACCTTTATTTAACTAGGCAAGTCAGTTAAGAACAAATTCTTATTTTCAATGACGGCCTAGGAACAGTGGGTTAACTGCCTGTTCAAGGGCAGAACGACAGATTTTGTACCTTGTCAGGTCGGGGATTTGAACTTGCAATCTTTCGGTTACTAGTCCAATGCTCTAACCACTAGGCTACACTGCTGCCCCTTAGTTCCAGTGAAGGGAAATCTTAAATCTACAGCATACAATGACATTCTAGACGATTCTGTGCTTCCAACTTTGTGGGAACAATTTGGGGAAGGCCCTTTCTGGTTTCAGCATGACTATGACCCCGTGCACAAAGCGAGGTCCATACAGAAATGTTGAGATTGGTGTGAAAGAACTTGACTGGCCTGCACAGAGCCCTGACCTCAAATTCATCGAACACCTTTGGGATGAACTGGAACGCCGACTGCGAGCCAGGCCTAATCACACAACATCAGTGCCTGACCTCACTAATGCTCTTATGGCTGAATGGAAGAAAGTCCCTGCACCAATGTTCCAACATATAGTGGAAAGCCTTCCCAGAAGAGTGGAGGCTATCAGAGGAGCAAAGGTGGACTAACTCCATATTATTGCCCATGATTTTGGGATGTTCGACGAGCATATGTCCACATACTTTTGGCCATGTAGTGAACAAAAATGTAACCGCTACGTGTAAAGTGTTGGTTTCATGAGCTGAAATAAAATTCCCCAAAATGTTCCATACGCACAAAAATGTATTTTTCTAAAATTGTGTACAAATGTGTTGACATCCCTGTTAGTGAGCATTTCTCCTTTGCCAAGATAATCCATCCACCTGACAGGTGTGGCATACCAAGAAGCTGATATAAGTTCACAAGTAAACATTTGCTTAACAAGTCACAGAATAAGTTGCATGGACTCACTCTGTGTGCAACAATAGTTTTTATCATCCATTTGTTTTATGACTACCTCATCTCTGTACCCCACACATACAATTATCTGCAAGGTCCTCAGTCGAGCGGTGAAAACAAGGAAGCCTGTACAGAATAAAAAATATTCCAAAACATGCATCCTGTTTGCAACAAGTCACTAAAGTAATACTGCAAAAAATGTGGCAAAGCAATTAACTTTTAGTCCTGAACACAAAGTGTTGTGTTTGGAGGAAATCCAATACGACACATTACTGAATACCATTCTCTACATTTTTAAGCATAGTGGTGGCTGCGTTATGTTATGGGTATGTTTGTAATCAATCGTTAAGGACTGGGGAGTTTTCAGGATAAAACATTTTCGGAATGGAGCTAAGCACAGGCATCTTAGAGGAAAACCTGCTTTCCACCAGGAACCTTTCAGCAGGACAACAACCTAAAAACACAATGCCAAAACTACATTTGAGTTGCTTACCAAGAAGACAGTGAATGGTCCTGACTGGCCTGGTTACAGTTTTGACTTAAATCTATGACCTGAAAATGGTTGTCTAGCAATGATCATCAACCAATTTGACTGAGCTTGAAGAATTTTGAAAAGAATAATGAGAAAATGTTGCACAATCCACGTGTGGGAAGCTCTTGACTTACAGCTGTAATCGCTGCCAACGGTGACTTATCTAATCAACGTGTTTTATTTTTCATGATATTCTTTTACAAATGTTAGAATTTTTCTTCGACTTTGCCATGACATTTTGTGTAGATAAAAAAAAAAAGACTTAAATCCATCTTAATCCCACAAAATGTGGAATAAATCAAGGGTGAACACTGAGTGTACAAAACATTAAGAACATCAGCTCTTTCAATGAGACTGACCAGATGAAAGCTATGATTCCTTACTGATGTCACAAATCCACTTCAATCAGTGTAGATGTAACTCAATATTACGACGACTGTGTTTTTAATGTTTTGTACACTGTGTATATAGGACAAGCTCAATGTAATGGCTGGAATGGAATATATGGAGCGGTATCACACATATGAAAACCATATGTTTGACTCCTTCCATTAATTCCATTCCCGCCATTACAATGAGCCCGTCCTCCTAAAGCCTCTCCCGAGATGTCATCTCGAGGGAAAGGCCTTAACTACCCTGCATTACACTGCCATCCAGGACCTAATGATTTTAATGTAAAACAAATTCATTTGCACATACAGGTATGACCTCTCGTTCTTACAATTCTATATGAGGCCTCTTATGTTCCGTGACATTTTAAAATAAGTTCTCTGCTGGTCACTCCAGACCCTGTATTAGTAGGTCATTATACTATGGAGGACTATAAGCCTATATGATAGGAAACCATAAAGACCTTGTTTTCTATTATAATCTTCTATAGCTGAGAGTGTGCGTATTAATCCACATAATCCCTGGGAGGCCATATTGATTAGAGAATATCTCCATTCATAACACACACCTCTGGGCCAACTCTCCCTGCAGACATCAAAGAAAAGCAAAAGAAGAGATGAAAATAGAAAAGTGGTGTGCGCTCAAGCACGTTAAAAGCTTCAATTGGCTGTGGATTGATTGGGCATTGAAGGAACTCAGGCTGCCAAACACTGGGTAATTGGGATCGATTGAGTTTGGAGCGTGTGTGTGTGTGGAGTCTGTTTTCAAATTGAGCAGAAGAAAGTGAATGCGGAAGAAATACCTTACTCTATCACAATGTCTTAAAAATAAATGATACGGAGCACTGTTCCTACAGTAGCATGGCTCACAATGTGTTTTAACATATCTGGCGCTTCCACACTTGCATCTACATGTATTCATCTACTGTAGTAAAGTCCACCTTCCTCTCAAAACTAAAATGTAGAGGGGGATGAGGAGGAGAAAAGAGTGAGATGAGCGAGGGAAGAAGTTAGAGATGGGAAAGGAAGAGAGAAAGAGGGGTGACATAAAGCACCTTTAAGGCAGGAGTGTTGAGAAGAGGAGTGTTGAGAAGAGGAGTGTTGAGAAGAGGAGTGTTGAGAAGAGGAGTGTTGAGAAGAGGAGTGTTGAGAAGGGGAGTGTTGAGAAGGGGAGTGTTGAGAAGGGGAGTGTTGAGAAGGGGAGTGTTGAGAAGGGGAGTGTTGAGAAGGGGAGTGTTGAGAAGGGGAGTGTCTGATGTCTCTGTTTTCAGTGTCTGTCCTCTGGTGTCCAGTTTCCTCTCCTCTGGGTGAAACAGAGTTCCACGCTAAAACACCTCCACTCCACAGAGAAACACAGGGCTGCTCAGGAGAGCATAGAGGATGACTCTGTCCATCTGTCTCCTCTTTCTCCCTCATCTTTCTCACTTTCTCTACCTCACAGATCTCTCTGCTCCATGTCTTTCTCCTTCTCTCCCTCTTCCTTCCTCATCTCTCTCTTGTCCTACTTTATACATAGCCATCTCCTCCCTCCATCTCTCTCTCTTTTCCTCTCCTTCACTCTCTCTTCAGACCCTGATGTTCTCTTTGACAAACCTGTTGTTTTGGAAATAGGCTATTCTTTTTTGGTCTCATTGTTGCGGAGGATGAAATTGAAAGATGGATTTCTCACACGCAGTGGCCTGGCTTTGTGAAGTAGAAAACACAAGTAGTGTCTGTCTGCATGCCTGTCTGTCTGTTCCACAATAATGCCCTCCTCTCTCTCATTCTGCCCCCTCCCTTGTCACACTCTTCCTCTCCTGTCTTCCCTCTTACATCTCTCTCTTCTTCCTTTGACCACTCCCTCGCTATCTGTTCTGGTCACTCACTCCTTTCTTCCTCTCCTCTCTTCCCTTTCTTCTTCTGCCCTCTCCCTCCCCCTCTGCCCTTTTCACTCATTCCTCTCTTCCTCTCATCCTCCTCTTCTCTGTTCTCAGAGTGTCTGGAGCCAGAGGCCTCAGTGACTGTTTTCATGGGCATCGACTTCAACGACTCAACACAAGCAGCCAACTTCCAGCTGTGGTAAGATACCCTGTCTTTATACACAGTGAGGCTGAAACAGCTATGGCTCTCTTCCTCTTCTCCCTCCTCTTCTTCCTCCTCCTCCTATCCCTAACTTGCTTTTCTTCTAGCTGTAGAAGAAAACTCCCCCTTTCCGGTCTGTTATCTCTTCTCTACCCCTCCTCTTCCTCCTCTCCTTTCTGACCTGACTCCCAGGTGAGGCATCACCCGCCATTGATCCTGTTTCAGAGATAACAATTATCCCCCTCATTAATGAACTCTGCTCTGACTTCCCAGAGCAGAAAAGAACAGCAGTCTATGCCACCACCTTTCTGCTCTGCACCGTTCGCTGATCAATAGGCTGATCAGAATTTTGGGGGGTACAGAGCAAATCAATCTGTGCCAAAATGCCAATCACCCAGTTTGTTTTGTATGGCCATCAGAACAGAGAAAATTTCACATACACACATCCCTAATTTCAATTTTTTTAGCATTACCGGTAGCTTGATTTTGTTATTAGGTATATCGCAAAACACTACAGTACTATAAAACACACAGACAGAAACATAACACAGTAACATAGTTGTGGCCCTTCAACACTCACTGTTGTCCTGTTTGTCCATCAGTACAAAGGAGGACCATTTCAGTGTGTCCATCCAGCCTGCCATAGGGGAACTCCTCCTGCCCATCACCATGACTGAACTGGACTTCCGCAAGGAGCAAGGTGAGATTACATACAGCGTTAACTACAAAAAATATCATAATCATTATCTTACACAGTCAGACTAAACATTTCTACATTATCATCAACATGACCAATCACTCCGTATTTCATGGCGTTTAGGATAAGTCACTGTTAAAAACAAGTGCTACTGAGCCGTGTGCTGTAGTCAGACCAGTCAAAGCAGCAACAAAGGCAGTTTGTTGTTAATGGCTTCATAAGTGATGCCAATAATACAGGCCTGCTTTTTATGGAGGCTTTAATACAGAAATGCGTCATAATAAAGATACGTTTTCCATTCAACTTCAACGGTCCTCCAAGAGTGGCTGAAATATCTTGTAAACACACACTCTCACGGACACACACCGAGGAGAGCTGTTGAGAGAATGTGGTATGTAGGCCACCACTCTTCTCTAAGTGTCTACTAATGCCTTCCTCGTCTGGTTAATTCATTAATGAATCTTCATTCACTAGATTTGTATTCTGATCTCTACTCCTCACAGCAATCAGGGAGAAGAGGAGACAAAGGCTAGATTTAACCCACCCCTCTCTTTTAAAGAAGATTCTTTCAGCTGAACAACTTTCCTTCTCTTTAGGTGGCCTTTAAACAGATTTGTTATTTTGACCTGAATGGAGTAGTGTGTGTGTCCCCCGCACACACACACCCCACTCACTCTAACCTGCCTCCATCCCTCCCTATGCCATTCACTCCAGTCCTCATTAAAAACAATTTCTGGCATGTTAGGTGCACTTTCTTTCTTCATCTTCTGCACAGTCAAGCTCTCAAGCACTATTTTCATTTCCTGTCATCTGTCAGAATGAGGAGAGTGTGCTGGCTGTGTGTCACTGGGTATTGAGTGCAGTCAATGAATAGTATTCTCCAGCGCACCTGCAAAGCAACCTCTAGATGTGATGTGAGTGCATCATTTCACTAAACTGTTCCTCACCCAATCAGGTAAACTTCTGGGCATGAACGAGAGCTCGGCAACCATCACCATGGCAGCAGAGAACATGACCAGCCAACCAATCAGCAGACCAGTGGCAACCGTGGCCAACCTGGGAATGGTTCCATCCAGTCAAGACAACGTCCACAGGTGTGTGTGTGTTTTTTTTTTTGTGTGGCTATTTAAGGTTAGCGATTGGCATTTTGAATGGGAATGAATTGTTTGGTCCCCACAACGATAGTAAAACAAACGCGTGTGTGTGTTTTCGGCTCTGCTTTGCACGTATGTGTTTGACTATCTGTGTGTGTCCCTGCCTGAGACGGTTCTGCCAGGGGAATGCCTAGAGAACGGTGTGTGTGAAGTCTTGCTGTGTAATTGGTGTACACAGGGTGTGCTAATGAGCTTCCTTCTCCGTCACGCACACACACACACCTGACGGATAATTACCCCTCCATCTATCTCTCGCCTGCTCTCTCTCTCCGTTTCCTCACCTGTCTCTCTTTCACTTCCTCTTTGTCCCTCTTTCTGTCTCTCCTATCTTTCCATCTGTCTCCCACTTTGTCCTTCTTTTACTTTGTCTCTACCTCCCTCCCTGTCTATCCAACTGTCTGAAAATAAGGGATCTTAGGGGGAGAGAGGGAGGACGGGGGATAAACAGAAGGGGATAGAAAAACGAAGGGGGAGAAAGGGAGAGATGGAGAGAAGGAAAAAGAAAGAGGAGGAATGAGACACTAGCACAAGGTTACAGGGAGCTAGGAGGAGTGGAGGAGAGTGAGTGGAAATCAATGTTAGCCGGTGGGAGAGGCCTGTCTCCAATAAGCCCATACTTCATTTAGAATAACCAATAGGACAAATGACTCTGGGCTATCAATCTCTCTCTGCTGCCAGGCTGGCTGACGGCTGGGGAGGAAGCTACACTCTCCTCACTGTCCTTTAATGACGACACGCTCTCCTCTGGTCTCGCAATGATGACATGGACCTGATCCAAAGACGACCCCTGGGCTAGCAGCCTCCCCTTCTGCACATCTAAAGGAGTCAGATAGGTGTACTGGAAGTTATGTTAGGTGGAGCCGTCCACGGTTTTCTTCAGATCTGAAATTACCGAAGTGGTATTTCATAGGTGGGGTTATATTGATGCTGCACAACTACTAGTGCACACTCTTTTTCTCTCACACACACACACACACACAGACCAGTGTTGACACAAATGCACACAGGAAGGATCGATGTGAGGGGAGACACACACTGAGAGCTCATTGTGGAGGTCACACTGCATTAATGTTACTGTGATGGAGGTGAACTCCACTAGGACCCCCTCTCCTCCTCCCTAGGGACAGGCCTCTCCTGCCTGGGCACCAGCACACAAATGAGGCGCTCTCCCTGGAGGTCAGGGTTCAGCCTTGAAGTGATGATCTTACATGGTATCACGTTTATATTGTGTGGTGGTATTAGCCACAATACTATATTACATTTGATATTGTGGCTATTAGAATAATTTAAGGAAGAATGCTAGCTGCATATCGGGTTATCTTTGGTTTGTGCACGTGTGTACATGGGTGTATAGTGCACCTCTTCTCCCTCTCAGCCATGCAGTCCTGTTCATCACCAGCAGGGTGCAGCACTGCTACTCTACAAGCTGCCCTTACTAACGGAGGAAAACCTAACCACCTCAACACAACCCAATAGATTGATGGAAAGGAGGCTGGCAATAAATCAAGCAGAAAAGCAAATGTAGAAAAAGCTGTTCTTGTTTGTGTCTAAACAGGGGGAATAGAATAAATCTGCTCTATTTTTCACTCCGTTTGAAAGCAAATGTGATCGTATTTGTATGCATTGGTTGGTTAGAGACCTTCATTTTTAAAAGTGCACCTTGGGAATTTTAAGCTGTATGTTTACTTTGCTTCAATATAACATATTTATATATCCAATTTTATTTCCATTTGGTGATGACTGAAATGGAGTTAAATGCAAATATGCTTTTTGTCCTATTAGTCTTAAATTAATGAGGATGTTCAGTATTTTATCCCATAATTTTATTACTCGTAAAAATCATTATTTGATTATCACCTATAATACAAACAAATTGCAGCCCAAAGGGCTTTTATTTTTTATTATTCTGTTTTTACAGGGTTTGTGAGCTTTATTGTTGAATGTGCCATCAAATAATAACAGTAGTAGCAATGGTTATGAACATATCCAATAACACTGCTAACAATGTCTGTGATTGAGTGTGAGTCTTCTCTCTTCCCAATCCCCAACTCAGCATTAGTTAACACATCTGTATACTGTCCTTGTGAAGTGTTCTTTATCCCTTCATCTCCCCCACACCTCTATCTCCCTCTCTCTAGTGGTCATCAGTGTCCATATGGGCTGCAGTGTGACCACTCAGTGTCCGTATGGCGGTGTTCTGGGAAATGTACTGCTCTCTAATAGGGGTTAATAGCAGTACCCATCTGGCTGTAGCTGGTCTGATCTGACCACCCTGCTGAAGGACACTTGGTCTTGGACACTCATCTGACCACATGGCCAGTGAAGGCCAGTTAAGCTCATCTCAGTGTGGGGTTGCTGGGTGCATGCTGCTGCATTAATGGCTTTAACCAGCCAGGGCCTGTTAGTGTTGTCTACCAGGCAGCCGCTATATGTCGGACCAGTCATATGTTTACTTCAAATGTTTGCTTGAATGTTTTTCTGGAATTTTTGGTTGAGTATTCATATAATGTACTGGAAGTGCTGGAAAAGCTCTACATAAATCCAATCCAGTAACGTCTCTCGTACAGCCAGTCGGTTGTGGTGGGTGGCAGACTGATGCTTGTTCTTCCTGACCCAGCCTGAGGTTGAATGTAAAGGTGAAGCCCACTTAGTGTTTGCATGGTGGGGTGTTGGAGGTGTACTGGAGGCAGATGGCATCAGGGAGAGGCTCTTTCCACTGAGGAGAATCACACATAATTGGAGAGTGATGCTTAGCAGCAGTCTGCCGATCGATGCCAATCCCTCCTCTCTAAGTCCGGGGGTTATCGTTTGCTTTTCTTTTCATACGCTGCAATTAATCCAGTGTTTAGCCCCTCTCACGCCTGCCTGGGGAGAGCATGGGCATACCAATGACCTGGTTAGGACCACTATCACCCCTACTGTGTGTGTGTGTAGTTGGGATCACGTCTGGTTTGTAAATGGATGCTCCTCGGGACTTCACTGTGCTTCGTTACGTTTTTTTATTTTTATGATGTGTGGGGGGGGGGGGGTCACCTCAGTGTGTCGTCTCTAGTCTTCGGTGTGAAATCAGAACCAGGGAGAATCCTGCCCAGATGCCTACAGCTCAGCACTATAGGATCAAATGTTTCACCATACACCAACCAGACAGACCTGTACACGGAAGTAACACCCACAGAGAGACACTTAAAGCACACCAACCACTGACAAATCAAACATACTGTTTTCTGGCCTGAAGAGAGAGCGAGAGATAACCCCCCCCCATCCCTAAAATCCTTAAGGCACAGTGACCACACACCTCATGCAGCTTACGTGGAAAGAGGTTATAGCACAGGACACAGTGGCTGGGTAGGGCTTTTAAATGATTGTTTGTGCAGTTTTTTAAAACATATCTAAAGCTCTGTTTTTGGTAGCCGGACCTTTTAGATTGGCGTCGTTAGATTGGTATATTTGAAAAATGACATTTAGGCCTACACAATTGCTAAACGAGAAGAGAAAAGGAAAGAGTGGAGGGCTAGAATGAAAGAGTGGAGGGCTAGAATGAAAGAGTGGAGGGCTAGAATGAAAGAGTGGAGGGCTAGAATGAAAGAGTGGAGGGCTAGAATGAAAGTGTGGAGGGCTAGAATGAAAGTGTGGAGGGCTAGATTGAAAGCGTGGAGGGCTAGAATAAAAGAGTGGAGGGCTAGAATGAAAGAGTGGAGGGCTAGAATGAAAGAGTGGAGGGCTAGAATGAAAGAGTGGAGGGCTAGAATGAAAGAGTAGAGGGCTAGAATGAAAGAGTAGAGGGCTAGAATGAAAGAGTAGAGGGCTAGAATGAAAGAGTAGAGGGCTAGAATGAAAGAGTGGAGGGCTAGAATGAAGGAGAGAGGGATTAGTGGTGTTTTCAGTGGAGTGTGTCCTGTTGAAGTGGCTAATATTTTAATTAAGTCTGAGAGGACTGAGAGCTGCCTGATAAACTCCCTCTCCTCTGTTGATGGTAATTTAGCTGCTCCCGAGAGGCACAGCCAGACACACTGTTGTGTGTGTGTGTGCACATATGTGTGTCCTCCTCCCTATCCCATAAGGTGTGTCCTCCTCCCTATCCCATAGGGTGTTAGTTGGTGGTGGTGGTGTTTAGCTGTACCCAGAGACAGAGACATAGCCAGCCCAGTGGCCCCTGGTCCTGTCTGCAGGCCTGTTCCTAACATGCTCTGATCCTTCTCTATCTGCTGTGGGGGGCTCCTCTCCTCTTCACTGAGTTATTGTCAGGCCTGAGGGAGGGCTGCTTGTCAGTTCTAAGAGCGGATCTTTGTGGGGTATTTGTCAGGCCTAACCAGGGGTCCACGGGGGGCCTTTGTCCCAGGGATGTAGTGCTAAACGGAGGCAGATGGCTGGGTGGTGTCAGCCTGTCAGCCACGTGGGGCACCAGAGGGGACAGGGAAGAGGGAGAAGGGGGCCCAGCACAGGCCTGTCACCCTAAAGATTGGGTTGGGTCACCCCGGGTCAGGCACACTGCCTGGCTCTTGTTAGCACCCTCAATGGGCACCATGTGTGCCCCATTTTAGTCCCCCTGTCTGTGGGGCTGGTATCCTAGGAAACCGGGCTGCTGAGAATTCTCCTGGGGGAGGGAGGGTCCCCCCACACACACTCTATTGCTCTCTCTGGGGAAAGGGGGTGAATGTTTGATTGACAAAAGGAGTGTGTCTCCTCCTTAATGGCTTTTTAGTCAGCTGGATAATAGACTGGCTATCTCTCTGTCTCTCCCTCTCTCTGACACCCCCTCACTAATGCTGGGTAATTACATGATTTGTAGTGTTTGGGAATTGTATTAATGGAGGATTTATGAGGGCCTGCTTGGTGTGTGTTAAAGGAAAGTTTCAGCCATTTCAAATGTTATATTGTTTTTGTGCATCTGAGTGATGTTCTATCGATTCCCTGGGTAATTTCAGTTTTCATGTGTATCTGAATTATTGCCGTTCACGCAGGCAGAAATCTGGCCAATATGACGTAGCACCGTGATAAAGTCGCTCTCACTACACTAGAAGTTAATAGGAATATGACATTTAGATCGCAAAAACGTCTCATACATGTCAGATTTCAATACTGGCTGATGTCATAACTTGGAAGGATGTCTTGATCATAATGAGCCATTGATCATAATTTTGCGATATTCCTACCTCGAGAAATGCCTAACTTAACGGATGGTCTAGCACATTTTTCCTGTTTGTCTGCCACTTTAGTCCAGGGTGCATTGCATGGTGCAGTTGCCAGAGATATTATAGAAAGGAGATGGGAATCCAATGAAATAAGGAACATATAACACCCCACCCAGCAGACTTTCGACCAATCGCATTCACGTTGTCATGCTGTGTCACGTGATTGCTAAGCTAATTGCCACGCAATCCCTTCTCAAAGTCAGTGTATATGTCGAGAAATGTGTCTATTTTCCTCTAAAGTACATTATGTCACAATTCCAAAGCTATACGATACTACAGACAGCATGTTAATTATCACACATTTCGGAAAATATTTATGTTGTACTTCTTGTTGATTAAATTCATGCTAATATTGTGTTTTTTAGCTAGCACCCAATAGACTCACATTCACTCCTTGAAGGAGAGCGCTCCTTGTCACAGAATTGCCCAGAATGCACCACGCGGCCCATTGACGTAGCATCGGCAACTGCCTTGTTCAGGGGCAGAACGACCGATTTGTAGCTTGTCAGCTCCGGGATTCAATCTAGCAACCTTTCAGTTACTGGCCCAATGCTCTAACCACTAGGCTACCTGCAGTCCCAACATGGTGAGATTGTAGACTCCTAAATTGATAGTACAGTTTGTTTAGGCAATTTTACAGCTCACTAAACTCAGCAACAACAACAAAAAGTCCCTTTTTCAGGACAATGTCTTTCAAAGATAATTCGTAATAATCCAAATAACTTCACAGATCTTCATTATAAAGGGTTTAAACACTGTTTCCCATGCTTGTTCAATGAACCATAAACAATTAATGAACATGCACCAGTGGAACGGTCATTAAGAGACTAACAGCTTACAGACTAGGCAATTAAGGTCACAGTTATGAAAACATAGGACACTAAAAGAGGCCTTTCTACTGACTCTGAAAAACACAAAAAGAAATATGCCCAGGGTCCCTGCTCATCTGTGTGAACATGCCTTAGCCATGCTGCAAGGAGGCATGAGGACTGTAGATGTGGCCAGGGCAATAAATTGCAATGTCCGTACTGTGAGATGCCTAAGACAGAGACAGGACGGACAGCTGATCGTCCTCGCAGTGGCAGACCACGTGTAACAACACCTGCACAAGATCAGTACATCTGAACATCACACCTGCGGGACAGGTACAGGATGGTAACAACAACTGCCCGAGTTTCACCAGGAATTCACAATCCCTCCATCAGTGCTCAGACTGTCCGCAATAGGCTGAGAGAGTCTGGACTGAGGGCTTGTAGGCCTGTTGTAAGGCAGGTCCTCACCAGACATCACTGGCAACAACGTTGCCTATGGGCACAAACCCACCGTCGTTGGACCAGACAGGACTGGCAAAAGGTGCTCTTCACTGACGAGTCGCGGATTTGTTTCACCAGGGGTGATGGACGGATTCGTGTTTATCGTCAAAGGAATGAGCATTACACCGAGGCCTGTACTCTGGAGCGGGATCGATTTGGAGGTGGAGGGTCCGTCATGGTTTTGGGCGGTGTGTCACAGCATCATCGGACTGAGCTTGTTGTAATTGTAGGCAATCGCAACGCTGTGCATTACAGGGAAGACATCCTCCTCCCTCTTGTGGTACCCTTCCTGCAGGCTCATACTGACATTACCCTCCAGCATGACAATTCCACCAGCCATACTGCTCGTCCTGTGCGTGATTTCCTGCAAGACAGGAATGTCAGTGTTCTGCCATGGCCAGCGAAGAGCCCAGATCTCAATCCCATTGAGCACATCTGGGACCTGTTGGATCGGAGGGTGAGGGTTAGGGTCATTCCCCCCAGAAATGTCTGGGAACTTGCTGGTGCCTTGGTGGAAGAGTGGCAAATCTGGTGCAAGAACTGGCAAATCTGGTGCAGTCCATGAGGAGGAGATGCACTGCAGTACCTCTTGGAACTACCGCTCCCGGATCCGGGAGAATTGTCATCAACTGACACTAATTAGCATAACGCAACGGACCAAAAATATTACTAGAAAATATTCATATTCATGAAATCACAAGTGAAATATATTGAAACACAGCTTAGCCTTTTCAGATTTTGAAAGACAAGCATTTGTGTAAATGTATCGATAGCCTGGCATAGTATTATGCCTAGCTAGCAGCAGGCAGCTTGGTCACGAAAATCAGAAAAGGAATAAAATTAAATTGTTTACCTTTGATGAGCTTTGGATGTTTTCACTCACGAGACTCCCAGTTAGATAGCCAATGTTCCTTTTTTCCATAAAGATTATATTTGTAGCCGAAATAGCTCCATTTGTTCTTCACGTTTGGCTGAGAAATTGACCGGAAATTGCGGTCGTGACAGCGCTGAAAAATATTACAAATTACATCCATAATATCGACGGAAACATAGCAAACGTTTTTTATAATCAATCCTCATGGTGTTTTTCAAATATCTATTCGATAATATATCAACCGGGGAAGTTGGCTTCTTAGTAGGAGCGAGAGAAACAATGGCCGCATTTGTCTATTACGCACATATCACTCAGAGCCACCAGCTGACCACTGACGCAATGTTGTCGCTCACACTCATTTTTCAAAATAAAAGCCTGAAACTGTCTTGTGACACTAGACACATTAGGGAAGCCATAGAAAAAGGAATCTGGTTGATATCCCTTTCCATGCTCAATAGGGACGCATAGGAACGCAGAGGTTTCTAAATAAGAGTCACTTCCTGATTGGATTTTTCTTAGGCTTTCGCCTGCAATATCAGTTCTGTTATACTCACAGACAATATTTTTTACAGTTTTGGAAACTTTAGTGTTTTCTATCCTAAGCTGTCAATTCTATGCATATTCTATTATCTGGTCCTGAAAAATAGCCCGTTTACTGTGGGAACGTTATTTTTCCAAAAATGAAAATAGTGCCCCCAAATTTCAAGAGGTTAATGCAGCTGGTGGCCACACCAGATGCTGACTGTTACTTTTGATTTTGACTTCCCCCCCCCCCCCCCCCCCTTTGTTCAGGGACACATTTATTCAATTTCTGTTAGTCACATGTCTGTGGAACTTGATCAGTTTATGTCTCAGTTGTTGAATATTGTTATGTTCATACAAATATTTACGTATGTTAAGTTTGCTGAAAATAAATGCAGTTGACAGTGAGAGGACCTTTCTTTTTTTGCTGAGTTTAGCTCCGTTACATGCTGATATTGTCTTTGGTATTATTGTGTGTAGCTAGCCAGCCCATAGAAAGAGCATTGGATTGTGGATTTTGTAGTGGACTTGAGCAGCAACAGATTTCCACAACGATTTCCATGTTGCTACCAACCTTATTATAACGCCAAAATGCTACAGTTGTTCACAACTCGAATTTGATCCGATCTTCATCTAAGTCACAACAATAGACAAACATAGTGTGCTTAAACTAATAAAACACAAATGATGGTGTTATTCTTGTCTATATTGAATACATAATTTACTCATTCACAGTGTAGGTTGGAAAAAGTATGTGAACCCCTAGGCTAATGACTTCTCCAAAAGCTAATTGGAGTCAGCCAACCTGGAGTCCAATCAATGAGACGAGATTGGAGATGTTGGTTGGGGCTCCCTTGCCCTATAAAAAACACTCACAAAATTTGAGGTTGCTATTCACAAGAAGCATTGACTGATGTGAACCATGCCTCGAACAAAAGAGATTTCAGAAGACCTAAGATTAAGAGTTGTTGTTGACTTGCATAAAGATGGAAAGGGTTACAAAAGTATCTTGAAAAGCCTTGATCTTCATCCGTCCACGGTAAGACAAAATGTCTATAAATGGAGAAAGTTCAGCTCTGTTACTACTCTCCTTAGGAGTGGCCATCCTGCAAAGATGAATGCAAGAGCACAGCGCAGAATGCTCAGTGAGGTTAAGAAGAATTCTATAGTGTCAGCTAAAGACGGAAATCTCTGGAACATGCGAACATCTCTGTTGACGAGTCTACAATATGTAAAAAAAAAAATTACAAGATGGGTGTTCATGGGAGGACACCACGGAAGGAGCCACTGATGTCCAAAAAAAAAACATTGCTGCATGTCTGAAGTTTGCAAAAGTTCACCTGGATGTTCTTCAGCGCTACTGCCAAAATATTCTGTGGACAGATGAAACTACAGCTGAGTTGTTTGGAAGGAACACAACACTGTGTGGACACACCAACATCAAAACCTCATCCCAACTGTAAAGTATGGTGGAGGGAGCATCATGGTTTGGGGCTGCCTCGGCCTGGACAGTTTTCTATCATCGACGGACAAATGAATTCCCAAGTTTATCAAGACATTTTGCAGGAGAATTTTAGGCTGAAGTAAATCAACAGAAGTAAATCAACAACAGAATGGCTTCAACAGAAGAAAATACGCCTTCTGGAGTGGCCCAGTCAGAGTCCTGACCTCAACCCGATTTTAGATGCTGTGGCATGATCTCAAGAGCAGTTCACACCAGACATCCCAAGAATATTGCTGAAACAGTTTTGTAGAGAGGAATGGCCCAAAATTCCTCCTGACTGTTGTGCAGGTTTGATCCACAACTACAGAAAACGTTTGGTTGAGGTTATTGCTGCCAAAGGAGGGTCAACCAGTTATTAAATCCAAGGGTTCACATACTTTTTCCACCCTGCACTGTGAATGTTTACACTGTGTTCAATAAAGACATGAAAACCTATAATTGTTTGTGTGTTATTAGTTTAAGCAAACTGTGTTTGTGTATTGTTGTGACCCAGATGAAAATCAGATCAAATTTTATGACCAATTTATAATCCAGTTATTTCCAAAGGGTTCACATCATTTTTCTTGCCGCTGTATATCCAGTCAGTCCTGTAACCCTGTATCTTGTATCCAGTCAGACCTGTAACCCTGTATCTTGTATCCAGTCAGTCCTGTAACCCTGTATCTTGTATCCAGTCAGTCCTGTAACCCTGTATCCAGTCAGTCCTGTAACCCTGTATCCAGTCAGTCCTGTAACCCTGTATCTTGTATCCAGTCAGTCCTGTAACCCTGTATCTTGTATCCAGTCAGACCTGTAACCCTGTATCCAGTCAGACCTGTAACCCTGTATCTTGTATCCAGTCAGTCCTGTAACCCTGTATCTTGTATCCAGTCAGTCCTGTAACCCTGTATCCAGTCAGTCCTGTAACCCTGTATCCAGTCAGACCTGTAACCCTGTATCTTGTATCCAGTCAGTCCTGTAACCCTGTATCTTGTATCCAGTCAGTCCTGTAACCCTGTCTCTTGTATCCAGTCAGACCTGTAACCCTGTATCTTGTATCCAGTCAGTCCTGTAACCCTGTACCTTGTATCCAGTCAGACCTGTAACCCTGTATCTTGTATCCAGTCAGACCTGTAACCCTGTATCTTGTATCCAGTCAGTCCTGTAACCCAGTATCCTGTTGGTGCTGTAACCCAGTCTTGTATATCCTGTTCCCTGTAGGTTTGCTGGTAAGACGGCCAATAGTGGAGCTGTGGTGCTGGTGACGGTGGAGCTGAGGGGGGAGTCTACAGCCCTGATCACCATCAACACAGAGAAGAGTGTCATGGGCTCCATGCTGCTCCGAGACCTTAAACTGGCCCTGGCCCAGGCCTAGAGTCTACAGCGCCCCCTAGCCCTAGTCCTCCAACACAGGGAGAAATGCACAGCTGCCATGGAGAGGTCTCATACACATGCATGCATGCAAAAACACACATACACAACATTTATTTCTGTCTCCCAATCTCAATTCTTCTTCCTCTCTTTCATTCTCTGTCACGCAAATACACACTTACATGCAGGCAAATAGATTGATATGGTTTCTCTCATGCTTAAACATCCTCTCATACGGTACACACTCATACACACACCTCATCATATTTTTTTACACTGTGACAGTCTATTGTCAGCAATGAGCATCAATGTTCATTTCAACAGGACTCTTGTTTCTCCCTAGACCGGAGACTCTGTGTCTCCCTAGACCGGAGACTCTGTGTCTCCCCAGACCGGAGACTCTGTGTCTCCCCAGACCGGAGACTCTGTGTCTCCCCAGACCGGAGACTCTGTGTCTCCCCAGACCGGAGACTCTGTGTCTCCCCAGACCGGAGACTCTGTGTCTCCCCAGACCGGAGACTCTGTGTCTCCCCAGACCGGAGACTCTGTGTCTCCCCAGACCAGGTAACCAAAAATGTGTTCATCATTCAATGAGGTCTGTATCACTTTTGGTGAAAAGAACTGAATATATATTAAAACTGTAACGTGAACTATGGTTGTTGACGGTTGTTTTGAATGAGTCTCTCTTGATTGTGGTACTTTGTGTGTTTGGTTAGTGTGTCGGGTTGTTTTCCAGTGTGTTTGTGGGTAGGGTTGTGGTGCAGTGTGACTAACTGGGTCTTGGGTTCGGTGCGTTGGCTAGGATGCAATGTTGGGTTGGGTTAGGATGCGTTGTGTTGGGTTAGGGTGCTGTGTTTTGTGTCTGGCTGTGTTAGAGTATAGTGTGTTTGTGTGTTGGGTGCAGTGTTTGTGTTGTGGTTTGTCTGGCTGTGTTTTCCAGCTCATAAGCGAGGTGTCTCTGAGGGCTATAGAGAACACCTGTTAGATCATCCATCACCTCTCCCTACGCACATACTCCCCCTGCCAGCTGTTCATCACACACACACACCGACAGGCCATAGACAATCACTACAACAGACCGCAAAACATTTTTTCACACCCACTTCTTCTGCCATTTTCCCCTCTCAGACACACACAGCGAGAGCTGCAACTGGCAGTGTATAGAAACGGCTTTATCTGCCATTATGACACAAGCCGTTAAGGCCTACTGCAGCTGTAACTTACAGCTCCGTCTGATCCACACACACACACAAATCTGGAGCTTTTACACTCTCGGCTTGACGTTTTTATGTCCCATTTAGAGAAGGAATGGCCTGATGCTAAATCAGACTTTACTCAACACAGACGTGCTGGCCTGATGCTTCATACTTGTAGCTATACTTGTAGCTTACTGGGCTGAACTGAAGTCATGTATGTTTGCATTAGATATTGTTTCCACTATGGAGATTGGTTCGGTGTTGTTGTAATGAATATGTACGGTATCTTAGATGCTTTCTTTCATGTTCCAGTTAGCATTAGGGAAAGGGGGATACCTAGTCAGTTGTAAAACTGAATGCCTTCAACTGAAATGTGTCTTCTGCATTTAACCCAACCCCTCTTAATCAGAGAGGTGCTGGGGGCTGCCATAATCAACATCCACGTCTTCGGTGCCCGGGGAACAGTGGGTTAACTGCCTTGCTTGGGCAGAACGCAGATTTCTACCTGCTCAGGGATTCGATCCAGCAAAGACCTTACGTCTGTTTTGGCAACACTAAGTCAACATCCAACAGACTGTACATTTTACTAGATTGGCATTTTCCATTACAACACAAATCAGGAAATACGTGAGAGCGGACAATTATCATTTGATAACAACAAACAAAGGTGGTACCAACAGCATGTTCATTTAAATATTCTGAGTGGCTGAGTGACCTGATTCTCTGGATGCCTCTCCCCAATAGCTAAACAACCATACCTTCTGTGCATGTGCTACTTTATTGTGAAAGGTATGTTGTACAAACCTCTTAGTCTGCTGTTACTTTAAAGAACATGATGATCAACATGTTGTACAACGGTCCGCGAGTGAAACTCTGAAATGAACACTTATTTCATAGTAGACACTAGATGCAGTTCTAATAAACAGTGTTTTCTGTTTTCTTCCTACAAATATGGCTCTATCTTTTGAATGGTTTATTAAGCTACAACATATTATGACCCCATCACTGAAAAGATAAGACTCTCAGGAACACCTGTGTCTTCTGTTTCCCTCTACAATGACCACAAGCTGTTCAAGACTCATTAGAACAGAGTGGACAGGACCAGCCACTAAATCAGAGGGGGAAAAGAACCTCATCAATGATGACACTGAAGATCATACAAAATGATTGCCTGATGATCTTCTGAACATCCCAATACCTTTCTGATGCATTTCAGTTACTTCCAACCATACTTCCTTCAGATTGAATACTGTCAAAAGTACTGTCAGGCTGATTTTGTAATAGCTCCAATTAAAGAAGTAAACATTGGCCGTTGATTACATAATGTTTTGTTACATGGTGTTGTGGTTTTATTTTTTTGCCAAATGGGGTCGCACGTCAAAGTTACTGTTAACGACATCATCAACATGTTGGACAAACGTCTTTGTCTGTAACTATAATGACGTTGTAATACAGAACACAAGCAGGACACAGACAGGCAGTCTAAGTAGCAATTTAATGTTCTTAATTATTTCATATTCATTTGATTTATTTTCCTCTCAATAAAACAAAAGTTTATTTTTGGTGATTGGCAAAATTGAAGCATGATAGCAGACATATCTTAGATAGTTATGTTGATAAGGTTTTCATCTGACTAGCTACCTGATCTGACTGATTAAAGGAACGGAAACATTACAGTGCTTATTATACCAGACGTTGGTGGTTGTTTTTTGCTCCTCCTTGATGTGATCATCACATCACCACGGCAACAGCTCCACATCTATCTCAAAGTTCAGTCATCTTCCTAATTTGATGTAGGCAGCGGCTAAGTTGTGTGAATGGAAACAATACGAAGAACAACTAAACTGGGCCTTCTTGGTCTTGTATTCAATGTCTTTGACTGGATAAGAAACTGTAGAAAGGCTGATGTAGACAAACTAAGAAGCACACACACACACACCCACACCCACTAGTCTACTCTCCCTGCATGTGTGATCCATCTCCCAGGTTGGCACCTACTATAATGGGCTGGGGGTGAGGGGCCTGCCTCTCTCCCTCTCCCCTCTGTGGTGACAGCTTGATTTCGTGCTCGCTCTCTCAGGGCGACATGATGGGCCTGTTAATATGGACTTTTCATGGTGTCTGTCTGAGAATAGGAGAGAGGGACATGAGGGAGGGAAAAAGAAGGTCCCAGTTAAGGACACGCCTGTCTTATTGCCAAAGGGAGGGATGGGGTAGAAAGGGGGATAGGAGGGATAGAGAGGGTCCCAGACAGACACTAAAGGAAACTGCTGTCTGACCTGAGCAGATAAGGCACTTCTCATTAACCACAGTGTCTCCCTGTGCACAGATGTGCAGACATATACACACACACACACATTACATTTCAAAGACACCTTCCCTAGCGAGCTTGCACTCTCTAACACACCTTTGAATATCAGTAATATACGGTATAATATAGGGCTATATTACCAGAAAAAGATGAAGCCTATACCTGAACTGAAAGGTGACGTTTCAACCTTTTAGGTCTTCATCCGTACACTAACAGGAACTGTAGACCTTTAATCCAGACTCCTTCCTCACAATCAGGGCCTTTAATCCAGACTCCTTCCTCACAGTCAGGGCCTTTAATCCAGACTCCTTCCTCACAGTCAGGGCCTTTAATCCAGACTCCTTCCTCACAGTCAGGGCCTTTAATCCAGACTCCTTCCTCACAGTCAGGGCCTTTAATCCAGACTCCTTCCTCACAGTCAGGGCCTTTAATCCAGACTCCTTCCTCACAGTCAGGGTCTCTATTCCAGACTCCTTCCACAGTCAGACCTCCTGCTCTTAATTCCTCAGCAACTTCAAGGTTTTTCCATCTCTCCCACCACTTATTTTACCTGTACATGCAAACATGTATTACAGCAGATGTATTTGCAGATGTACATTGTCTCTCCACATTGATTACCCTCCAATATGATAACAAATCAAAATAAATACTTGCAAACAAAAACTCACATGTTCAGTCAATGCAGAGACCATTTACAAACCATAATACTTAAACGTTGATTTTATTCATTTGTGAGATAAAGTGGAACAGAATAGGGTTTGATGAATACTATGTTTTGGAGGGAAGTGGAAAGTGTCATATCCACCCCAAATACAATCTTCTCCCCCAAACCCATCTCTGTCTGTCACCAGGGGACCCCTGGGGATGGTGATTGTGGTGATTAGGCTTAAATTGATGCTTCACAGCTATTGTGTGACTCTCCTTTATTGTAATTAGATTTTTTTCTGAGCTGAAGTTTCTTTTAAATGCTGCTCTGAAGCATGGAGACTAATGAACTACATCTTCCCACTCAGAAATGTTCAATCGAGTCTTCGTTAGGACGACACACACATTCAGGCTTTCAGTACATTAGATTTTTCACTTTACTCTTTTCTGGCTTCACATGTGTATCTATCTGCTGTGTGCAGACTGAAGTAGGGGAAGAAAATGTTCTGTTGAGATGGGGGGGTGGAATGCGTGCATTTGTACCTGTGAGCGTACACACTAATAGAAATGTCCATAGTGATAGAGTAACCCAGTCTCATGAGATATACATTTACTTTAAATGTATTTGCCAAGTACTTGCATTTTAACTTTTTTGCAGTAAAACATTCCACTACAACGTTTTCAAAACCTATTTTATATATTTTATAATCGATTTATAAACCCTTTATAAAGTATACTTTCATGTAAAGTGTTAGCAAACCAAGTAATTTGAGGAGCGGCATGCAGCCAGGTGCATTTTGCCTCTCCTCTCTTCTGTGCTCTCCAAGTGAACGCACAATGGAAACATAGAATGCCTTTATGATGGCTCTCTGTAAGAAACCACCCTCTCCACCCTCCCCAGTTCTTAATTAGTGTTTGATTGCGCTGTAAAAACCAGCGGAGTGCATTAAAGAGTGATCAACGCAGTCCAAACGGAGATTGGCTTCATTAACGAGGATGAGGGGATAAAAAGATTTAGTGTGTTGATTCAAGCCGAGGTAAACACATTTTGCGCCCCACCTACACAAGCACTTTATTTACCTTGATCATCATTTATCTGAAAGTAGTGAGGAGCTAGGCATGAGGCCCCTGACAGGTTCAAATGTGTTAATGTAAGGTAATAAGTTAAAAGGGGTGAGAGGAAGGTGAGTGGCGTTAAAGTGCTTGACTGTCCTATTCAGTAGCAATTTGGGCCCATAAATGCTTGCACTAAAACAGACTCAGTCTGAAATAGTGGAGTATTAGCCACACAAAAGACGCATAAACCTCTATGATTCACACTCACAAAGCCCCTGGCAGCCCTCCTCTCCAGGCAGGCCCCTAATGAAGACCTGTATTTCACAGGGCCTACACAATAAAGCATAGTGGAGTGGAGTGCTCAGGGCTGGTACCCTTCCTGGCCTATACAAGCACTTTGCATTTGCCTCTTCCTCCCTCTCCAGCCGCGACTGTAAAAGTCAGTGGAGAAAAGGAGAACACACAGCCAGGCAATATCTATTTGGGTTGATCCACCATGTAGCTTTTTAAATTAGGGGTCTCATTGACAGACCATTAGGGTTGAAAAGGTTCTGAGCTGAGATACATGTGTTTGTCTAAAAGCATGAAAAGATGCAAAGTGGGTACAAAAGGTAAATAATGCTTTCTCATTTGCACCAAATGAAAAAGGAAATGGTCTGTTTTTAAATTAAAAACGTTTCCACAAATGAAATGTGTTGTTTTAGGGCCCATGTTAAATCAGTGTATTTTATTTTTGTGAACTGAGAAGACTGTACATAACATGGTTGGCAGCAGCAAAGCAGTGAGGTCTCCTCAATCCATGGACCCTTCACATGTTTGCATTAAATGTTTTAACATGTTTCTTCACCAAATGTTGGTTGTCTTATAGAGTGAATTGATCATTATATAGGCCCAAGTCCAACAAGACAAGAAATGAGGGATACATATGTTTTCCATTCAATATTAATTGTGTAAAGATAAATGTTGGTCAATATGACAAGAGCATTTGACATTTGGAGTCAGTGACTCTGAATGGTGAGGAGATTACTAGAATTTGTATTGAGAACAAACAATTAGCCTACTGTAATTTATATTGGGAACAACCAGCTCAAACTGTGTAAAACCCATTCCAGGCACAACCACACACCAACATCGCTAGATCAGAATGTTTGACAAATTGTCTATTTGTGTGTGTGAACTTAGAACCGATCCAGCGGGGGACTATGCCAATAGCGTGTCGATGGAGAACTCCCATTTTAGCGTTTGGAGATTATGTCACGGGAGTGCGCGTGGAGTCATTAATATACCTCATCCCTGCTCCCTCTCTTTTCAGAGGCCTCCCGTCCGAGTGCCTCGCTCCATGCATGCGCTCTCATCTGAATGCTAATTTCCTATTTAAAATCCTCCCTCATGCGCGTAGATGGGGTGTGTGGAGGGGGACTGAATGTTTCTTCTAAAAACCACAGATGTAGAGTATCAAACCCTCGCTGCTGCTGGCTGCTTCTCCTCGCGCTTGTTCGCATTCAGGCCCAATTAATTAACCCACGGGCCTTGTGGGGCGGGCAGGTATACTCCTGCAGTGGCCACAGGCGGTGGACTCGCTCGCGCTCTCAGATTTAAATGCGCATCTCATTTTCATGATGATGAGCATGCAAGCACCGCACAGACTGCCACTTTGTTTGGAGAGAGAGAAAAAAATGACAGTTTTGATACCCCTCCAAACCTCCATGTCCACCCCTTAATCCCCTTGAGGTCCCTGGCCTGCGGTTTAGAGGTTCTCAGAGGCGGCTCTTGGGCCAGTCCAGTCGATCTGCAGTTTTGAGAAATAAAAAGCTTTTTAAAGGGTTGTATTGTTCTCTCCACGTACCCGCCTGGCTCTCCATGGAACGGCTCAAATAGAAAGTGACTGGCCTTTAATTGGAGTGGTCGGTAAGCAGTTGTCATATGGAAATATTTGAATAGAGATTATGTGCTGTACTTCACTCAAATCCACTCCGTTTAGAGAGTTAGAAGTAACCTATTGGAAGGGCGGCGGCGAAGCCATTGGGGCTTATAAAAATGGACTATATTCATACAATTAATACTTTAACGAGCTCAGGAACAGGCTGGTTAACATTTGAAAGGAGTTCGGGGCACTTCGGTAGAGACTGTGTCGTGTGGTGAAAGACAGATGTGTCTAAATACCGGGGATTACTCGCCTAATAGTTGTAAACTTGTCACTCTTCACGCTCTCCTATTCTATTCTAGACTAGACCTGTGACCAAATCACTCCAAGGCCTAAATGGACTACTATAAAATAAACAGTATGCTTTAGCCTTCTATTTGAAAATGTGTTACTAATCGTCAATGTCATTTAGTTTTTGATTGAAAATTATTTCAACCAATCGACGACTAGGAATAGCCGAAACAGCCAGGCAGTGCTGTAGTTATACGGCATCCCTAATCATGTCGTTTCCAATTGTGTGATTTATGTGGGTTCCCTAAATGTAGGCTATGATTAGGGGGCTTGGTGATGGCGAGGCGCTGCGTGCAGTTTGGATGACTCCAAGAGGCGGTGGAGTAAATGGGCGTTTTATTTATCGCAGTGCCAGGGCCCCCCTTAGCGGAAGAGCGCTCTCCCAAATTGAAATATAGCGGAGTTTACTCTCCTGATTAGTGGCTCGCGCAGCCCAAGGCGATCATCAAACAGAGAAGCCCTGCGCGTTCTGACATCTAATTGCGTGTGAATTAATGTGGCCGAGAGTGACAGCGGCAAAGCCTCCGTCTCCGTCCCACCCTGCTTCTCTCCTCCCTCCCTGCATCTCTCCTCCCTCCCCCCGACACAACCACAGCAGTGCCATAACTCGAGTACTGGTGCACCTCAACAGTGACCTGATATTCTACCAAATTTAGCCTTTTTGATAAAACGATGAATTCATATCTGAATGGTCACTTCTTTGATGACGCCACATTTAGATTTTGAGAATATGATTTTTATATATACAGACAGACAGACCCATGTGTTGCCTATTCTCTATGAATGGCTGCCTTCTACGAAAAGTCACACACATCCCTCCCTAGAGGCTATGTCAGGTGTAGTGTCAGGAGACTATCAAAAGCAGTTGGATGCTCAGATGGTTAGAGCGACTTTTTTCCATAAACATTTATTTTAAAAGACGGTGATAAAAACAGCACTTAATGTGGAAAAGTCCTTTCAGATCAAACTCTGATCCGCCACTGTTATGACAGGTTCTTTAATTAAATTCAGCAATCTAAACAAATTATTAAAAGTAGCGTAATTGGATAATCAGCTCAGAATATTGTTCGCTTCAGAGCTCGAACCAACCGAAACGACTGCATAGATTTGTGTGTATTGAATCATCAATAAAGGCAATGTGTTGTTTTCCTTTAAAACTTTTCGGTACCATTTCAGAACCACTGGCAGCGACAAAATCGGGGCTCTTGTATGATGTTCAGCACCACAAGTCAGTGGATAGCGACTGTTTTATGTGACGCTGCACATTACTGACCTCTGGGATAAGCCCATGTAGATGGCCTACACCGCTACAGGTAGTTGGCTCCCCATGGTACTCCATTCAGCCATACTAGTTCAAACCTTTAGTCCAGTGTAACTTTATTAAAGTTGACGTTGAAAATCTCTGAAGTTCAGACCATACAACAGCCATTTAGGGCACCCTGCCTGCCTCTGCCCCTCGGGTGAGAAACCCGTTAACCTGAACGGAAATGTGTCAGCGGCGCGAGGCCCTGGAGGAGCTCACCTGAGCGTTGCTGTGTGAACCGGAGATCGCTCCTATATAAAGTTGCAGCAGTCTGTGACCTTTACTGTAATTTATCAGGCGACACAGTGACGATGAGGCCCTTCACACGCCGATAATTTGATTACTATAACATCTGTAACATCAATAATGTCCGATGAGATTGTTTTGCGCAACCACACATGCAGAGGCCGTAAAGGAGGGGAGGAGGGGGTCATATCGTCATTGACATTTAACCCACAGCATAGGCGCACCACACCATTTAAACTGGGTTGGATGATCTCGCTAAAGAGGGTGTGATTTTTAAAGGTGACAACTTCCTCAGATGATGATGAAGATGTAGTCTAATGGCACACGCCATGAAAATAATTGTGCTCCCAAACGCATGAATCTGAACTATTTTGGCACAGCAGCATTAAAACATTTATCCAAACCAACTTTAATCAATTACGCTTTATAGGCCTGATTACCATCATCATGCTGTAACTGCCACGGACGGCCAGTTACGCATCGAACAAGGGCAAGCTAAATAGCCTATCCCTGTAATGCAAACCAACAGTGAAGTGAAAGTGTGCACCACCCAAAGAAGGGTTTTATTTTGGGCCTCATTGCTCGCACGTGCATCTCCGGAAGCCCGGTTCCACGGTTTCCACTTCTCACAGAGAGAGAAGGGGGAATGTGGAGGATATAAATGTTTTGCTTAACCAGAGGAAACATCGCTGCCGCTAACCGATCGCCGGATCCATTAAGCTAATTTATTAAACGCAATTTGCCTTGTGTCATTGGGCTGAGTAGCTCGGGAGAGAGAGAGGGTTGAAAACGGGGAGACAGGGGGTTGCTGGCGGGACAGCGGGGGGAACACGGTTCTGACACGCAGAATTAGAGGCGAATTAAGAGCCTCAATGAAGAGGTAGTTCCAGGATAGACAGAAAAGAGAGGAGTATAAGAAACGATAGATACTGTAGATAGGAAGGGACTGAATGGTTGTTCTTGTTTTACTTGAGGTCGGGTGTCAAACAAAGAATAGCCGACACCTGTAATATTATTTTGTGCACAAATTTGTTTACAGCACTGTCAGTAAACATTTCTCCTTTGCCAAGTTAATCCATCCACCTGACAGTCTTATCAAGAAGCTGATTAAACAGCATGATCATTATACAGGTGCACCTTGTACTGGGGACAATAAAAGGCCACTCTAAAATGTGCAGTTTTCTCACACAACACAATGTCACAGATGCCTCAAGTTTTGAGGGCATGTGAAATTGTCATGCTAACTGCAGGAATGTCCACCAGAGCTATTGCTAGATAATTAAATGTTAATTTCTCTAACATAAGCCGCCCCCCCAATGTCATTTTAGATCATTTTGCAGTAAGTCCAACCGGCCTCACAACCTCAGACCACCTGCAACCACACCAGCCCAGGACCTCCACATCCAGCTTCTTCACCTGCGGGATCGTCTGAGACCAGCCATCCGGACAGCTGATGAAACTGAGGAGTATTTATATCTGTGTGAAAGTCTTTTTCTAGCAAAAATATATTTTCGATTGGCTGGGCCTGGCTCCCCTGTATGTGGGCCTGGCTCCCAAATGGGTGGGCCTATGCCCTCCCAGGTCCATCCATGGCTGCCTCCCTGCCCAGTCATGTTACATTGAATGATTTCCTTATATGAACTATAACTCAGTAAAATTGTTGGATGTTGGGCTTATATTTTTGTTCAGTATATATTCATATGCATAGGCATATCATTGGAAACCTGCTTATATTCAGTGACATTGGTCTGTCTTCTGCAGCTTGTAAACCTGGATGCCTTATTCAGTGTCTTTTGGTCTATCAGGTAGCCTATTTTTCATAGCATACACATCAGAAACCTGGATACATTTCCATAGTGTATTTTTCAAGCTATATGGACATGAGCTCTTGCTTGGTCGTGCTTGGCAGAGTTCCCACTTGCAGGTATGCATGATTAGCACGTTTCTCTGCTGGCTAATGTGGTCCGGATTTTTTTCCCCACGCACACAGCATTAAATCATCCTGCAGTTTGTTTTGCAATCCCCTTTGTTCTGCTCGGAGGGTTCTACTCACGAAGGTTCCCAGCGTTCTGGTTCCACTATTAGGCATATTTAAAGGCGCTCTGTAACGAGGCTCCTGCCTCCTATTTCCACGGTTGACTTGCTTTTTGTGCAAACCCACACCAGCTATTTTCTCAGCAGTCACAACAGTTAATGTTACATTAGGTGTTTGATGTTTTCCTCATTTTAGCCAATATTGTTCCGAGATAACAATGTAAAATGAACCCGCAAGGAGCGTTCGAATTCCCCAGAAGGATTCAGGGAGGAGAGGGGAAAAAACGTACGCCATGACCATTAGCTTGTGTAATTTATTTTGTGTATGTCAGAAAAAGAATATGGGCTTTCTTTTCCATTACCAAACAGTACAATCTTATTTCCATCACTGCACCGTTAAGTAATTTGCGAAAAAATCCGACGGACTCTGGCGGCATGCTCGTGGCGTGTGTTTAAACTCATTACTTTGCCTTTTAATCAAACCGCGCGCTCGTGTCAAAACTCGCTATTTTCGCCATGCATCTCCTCACGCTCGTTCCAGTTCACCGGGTGACCTTGAAAATGTTTGCTCTCCTAAACGCCCCCCCCCCCCCCCCCACACACACACACACACACACTCTCTCTCTCTCACGTTTCCCCTTTCTCTCCCTCAGCCTAGCTCTCCAAGTCTCATCCATTTCTACCTACCCGGGTAAATACACATCAGTGTGAAACGGGAAAGCGTGTATTGGCAAAGTAATCACTTTTTAGAAGGTGATAATGATAACGATGATGGTGCATGGGGAGAGAGCCTGGCTATATATGAGAAACTTCTAGCACGCTGATGGAGCAGAGCTGGCTGAGACTCCTGCCTGGGCTAAAGTGTCAAATCTAAACTAGTTCATTCACACAATGAGCTTGAGTGCCTCAGTCCACATTTCGTGAGTTGAATCGAGTTATCCAGATATATTTATGTTACATAAATCATGATTACCCGAAAAAATTGATCAGGCCTTATATTCACCACAATTGTTCCACTGTTGTTATCACCCCAGGCCTCGATAATGGTTGCAATGTTAATAGTACACTGTTGGTATCACTTTATTTAAACAGAGCGGACAAAGGGTTAGTGAATGCAAGCAACACCGTGTGAATTATAGGATAGACTTTTGGGCTGTGCGTGGTTCTCAATGGATTGGTATTTTCACATCGACATCACATCATAAACGCGCTTCTGAAATAGGTTACTGTTGTTCCAAGACGCTTGCCATGCACGGTGTGTGTGGTGGGAAGGGAGGCATGGGGGTGTTGATGGGGGGTGGCGAGGTAAGCAGCAACATTCGGCCATATGATTTATCGCGATCCGTGGAACGCAACTCCAGTTTTGGGCCTGTGCTGTCCTAACGCATTTAGCCTCAGCCATCAACCGTGATTAAACACCTGCTGTTGCCGGGGAACAAAGCGCGCTAATCCAATACGTTTTTCTGACATCTTAAATATCACCCAATCCCCTGACATCACGCGCCGCTTTTCCGCAGGATGGAATTCTAAAACATATTTTCTAATTTATGGACGGACGATAAATCAAAATTAAGCTCCTGGACAACGAAATACACACCAGTGAAAACTGACGCTGAAGCAGGCTCATAGGCAACGTAACCGTCGACTGCGGGGACATATGCTCTTTTCTGTTGAAGCAAGCTGTGTGTGAGCTGAGCCGAACTGTTCTGTTGTGTGTGCACTTTTATGCCTGGGCCTACTCTTTATACTGTTACCTTGGAGCAGATGGCTTGTGTTGAAACTTAAAATGCAGTACTAATCATACTTACATTTGTAAGAAACTCTGACAATACGTGTTGAAGGTTAATGTCATTGACTTTAGGTTTACTGAACTTTCAAATGGCCAGCAGCGTTCAGTTTTTATAAAAACACCACAGAAGGCAGAATACTGCATTAGGTTCAGATGCTTTGAATTACCTCCACACTCTTCTGTGTCGCCATATTTCTCAGAAAAAGGCTATTCATCTAGATGTTTATTTATTCATTCATTCATTTAGATTGTAATTTATTAACGTAATTTATTAATTCATACTAACATTTATTTCTAAGAAGTGGTTGCATAATTTCAATCTTGTGAGATCAGTCCCAAACACACACAGGCCAGTGGTATGAATGGGAAAGTAAAATGGTATAAACCGTTATCATTGGAGAATGTCTATAGAGCCCTGAAATAATGCATCCAAATGTAGGCCTATACCTACAAACAAAATACTGTTAGTCCAATATCATGGGTCAGCACTAATGCACACCGCTTTTCCCGCTTTTTCAGTGAAACTGTGCAATCCGCAGAGAAGTGCAGTTTCCTTCGGTGTAATATAACACACTCAGCACAAACACACTCCTAAACCTCTACTACAGATTTGTCATTGCTGTTAAGATAGATCCCCTGGCCTACACTTTCTCTCCCCTCTCTCTCCACCTCTGTCCCCTCACCTCAGAATGTTGTTACCGTGATGACAGTCACCAAAGAGCACGTGGCGGGGGCCACTCTTCCCCTCGGCCACTGTCCCCTTGCGGTGTGACGCTCATTGTATGTGACTCCTCAATTCCGCTGCTTCCCCGAATCTGCTGCCCATTCCTGTCTCTGTATTACCGCGCTATGAACTATCCGGACAACTGGCGTTTGTCGCTTCTCTACCCAGGTAATGGATTTGCCCGAACCGGCTGGCGTGAGGAAAATACCAGAGAAATACACCATAGGCCTGGCTATACATAAATGATACAGGCCCCACCAAAAGGCAGATTTGATTCTATTTGTTGCATCTCTGCCTAACCCAACTCCGCTAAAATGGCCTCTGTATTAGTGGACATGTGTAAAAATGATACTGTGAAGTTTCTTCCATTATCACAATGACCCATTACATGATAAGGAAAGGCGAACCTGGGTAATTGTTTATAGTGGCCTTAATGAATGCAATAATGATCGCATTTCATGCTTCCTAATGAAAATAAAGTATATTTTCAGGCGTACAAAGTTTGTGGCCAATAGGGGGGGTAATTCACGTAATGTGTCGTTATTGATATTTATGTAAATAAGCAACTATTCTTAATTCAATCATTTAAAATAGATGAAAACGTTTGAATATCGTGCATGAATTCATTGAGCACGTGGAAAATGAGGGCGGCAGTAATTTTCAGCACCTTGGACAGCGCTCGAGGAAGAAGAAGCATTCGGGACAAAGTTGCTCACTCATCTGTTCATGTGTAGTCATAAATCATTTAATCTTATTTGAATGTTTTGAAAATAAATCCATGGTTTGTCTGCAGTAATGTGACTTATGCTCTGTCATTTGGCTGAATTATTTTACTTGTATTATTTGTGCTGATGTAAACAGGACTTGGCCTCCAACCTGGAACTACTATATTTTCTAGATTCTATAACTCTTTTATTTTCTCATTATCAGATATAGCAACTCTATCTACATGCCAAGCCTTTGGTAATGCATACTGAACATGGAGAAACATTTGATGTGAGCTGAGCCTTTAAATAATGACCAATTCATGGAACAGTTGAACATGGAAATATAATATTTGTCCACAACACAAAATTACAGATTTTGAATAAACAGTAATTGATGGGTGTGCAAAAACAGATTACCTTGTAAACAATTTATTTAGAAAACCAGTAGGTCTAGAAAAAGATAAATGGGGAGAAGGAGAGGGAAAAGTTTAGACATTCCTATCTATTCAGCGACTTTTATGTCAGACAGCACAATTTAATGGCGCCGTCAATGTCCAGAAAATGAATGCTTGCTTTAACTGCGATATTCATTTCCCTGACAAATTGGTTTCCTTTGCCTAACGCTTCCCATGGCTCCACTTACTTTCCAGGAAGCAGGGTTCTATTTTTGCAGGATTTGTGCAGCAAGCTATAACAACACAACTCATTATTTGATTAAACCTTTGCATACACAATACACACAATACTAGTTACTCCTTCCACTTAATATTTTCCTATTTGTTTGTTAAATAATAATTGTAGTCAATGAATAGTCCTCTGAATTACAGAAATTGTGCAGTGCCTATATTTCCTGAATGTGCAGACTTGAATAGACCTACATAAGGCCTCTTAAGCCAGTGTGTATGTATTGGCCTGTCCATTGGCCTTTATTCTGTAAAGTATCTTATCAAGCTTGCTCCTTTCAGATATTGGAATATACATGCATAAAGTGCAAATTAATGTGTTTTAAAAAAGTGTGCGTATGTGTGAACCATAAGCGTATATATAAGTAAATATAGTTTTTTATGCATGCATGTGTGTGTGTGTGTGTGTATACACTCACGTGAGTAAGTGTGTGTGCAAGCCTGCCTCTACCTTTGTGTGTTTCTCTGTGTGTCTCTAAGTGAAAGAGTGAAATAGTGTGGGAGACCAGAGATGATTTTGCACTGTGTGTTTCGCTACAGTTTCTGCCCCCTCCACTACAGAGGATCTAATCAATCTGCCAGCTATTACATTTTTTAATTGATAATGCATACTAATTAGGCCGGCCGCAGTTACTTTGGAGACTCGGAGGAGGTAATTGTAGGCTCAGGTCCAAATGGAGTTTACAGCAGGCTGTGCCAGGTAAAAACTCATTAGATGAAGGGGTGGAGGGAGGAGGAAGACGAGGAGGGGGATGGAGAGGAGGGAAGAGGTTGAGAGGAGCGTGGGGAGGGGGAGGAAGAGGATGAGATGGAGAGAAAAAGGGTGGAGGAGAGGAGGGAGGACAGGTTAACTCCAATGCCATTCTACAGTGCAGGTAGGGAGATCTACTCTGTCAATGCTCTCATTACAGTTTTCCTGCAAACCCCCCATTGTGTCAATAGAGGAGAGGGTTTATTTAGAATGTGAAGACGGACTATCATCGGTTTACAAATTACAGAAAAACTTGTGTGTGTCTTGCTAAAAGTGTCAGTAGGAGATGTTGAGATGAGTCGGTGTGATTGACATGCCTTTAACACAAGCAGATCACATGTATGATGTGTGTGACGTGTGTATGTGAAGTGTGGATCAGAGTCCTGCTTGTTAATTGAGATGGCTGTGGCGTGTTTACGTCCCTCTCAGTGTCAGCCTGACGACCCTGCAGATCCCTCCGTCAGTCTAGGAATAAACAGATTCTGTGTCGCTGAGAGAGAGGAGGCATGGAGACAAAAAGAAGAGAAGAGAAGTGAGGCCTTGTCATGGCAGTTATATCTATGTGATCAGTGTCATGGTTCACATCCCAAAAGAAACGTAAATATCCCCAGAACAGAAGTCAGACTATATTCTCATATGGTGAATGCACAAAATCCCAGGTTGCCATCAAAAGTTATATGTGGTGGAACTGAAGGGCCTGTTCAATCAAACTGGATATCCAGATGTTTTGGAAAAGGACAAAGCAACATTTATCACATCGTTATATATCTAGATCATCGTTTATACACTCAATGTAGCACTTTGACATTGTGTTTTAATAAAAAGTGGCTTATAAATTAAATGTATTATTATCTAGCCAAGTAGCCAGCAACCCAGATTTATTTTTGTAAACTGCAGCTGTAAGTTGGAAATCATGTCACTTTTACTGTCTCAACCATAGAGAATGATAGAGGCCTCTAGTGGCCAAAAGGCTGTATTAGCGTGGGCAGCGCCATGAGGGCTTCCACCACTTTAATGTAGTCAACTGGGTGGAACTCCAACTTCATTGGCAGATCCATCCTGGTGACCCTGTTGGATTCATGTCCAATCGGGTCATCAGGAGAGATTAGCTAATCGAGAAGAAGAAAATGTACTACTTCAAAATGGAGATAGCCTCAATGGCGCTGCCCATGCTGTCACGTACACCATAATGGCACGGATACAATCATTAGTTCTCTTTCCATCTCTATAGTCTCAACATACTGTATTTGGAGTGTTAATTGAATGAGATGAGAATGGATGTGACAGAAAAACACCATCACAGCGTTTCCTCCACCACACCAGCTGTGACAGAGCTCTACAGAGAGTTATGTGTAAAACCCTTTCTGTTACATTTTCAGTTAGACGGTTATTTTTGGTTATTCTATTTCACAACTGTTTTTGCAGATGACAAAATGTATTAGTTATCCACTTGTGGTAATGTGAAAAAGCAGGACAATGTCTGTCATATCAAACTCAATGAAGAGAGAGCGAGTGTAAACTCTGCCAGTTAGTTTGATGTTGTCACATCAATTCCTCAGCATTGTCCTCCATTTGAAATATTACCAAACCCTTTGTGGATTTAATAAGTCATACTAAGAGATTTCACTTCCAATGTGAACTTATCATTCACTCTCTTTCTCCGACCACTTGTTAAATCTCTCTCTCCTTCTTCCCTATTTCAGTTTTGTTTGTTTCTCTCTGGGCCTCGCGGGATGCCCGAAGACAGACAGCCTTGCCAGATTCATTTTCTGATCAAAGCTGTTTGATTTGGTCAATTTTGCCACATTGGAGCCGTTCTCTATTACTGAGATAAATAGCCCCGGGCTAACTGTCAACGAAAACTTGTAAGCTAATAAATTATTCCAATTTCTTCCAGCTGGATTTCTCCTGGGAGTCGGCCTCTAGGAAATACACTTTTTGATTAGTACATTTCTGTGTGTGTGTGTCTGGACATTCGGATGTGTCGTCTTTGATTAGTGTGTAGGCTGTTGGAGTGAGCAGGGAGGCAGAGGGCCTGTCAGACAGCAGAGAGGAGAGGCCTCTAATGCATTATGCATTGACAGAGCCCTGAAACCTGGAGGCTGCTGCCACCTTGGCTGGCACGCCTGGGAGAGGAGAGGAGAGAGGCTGGATAGGCCTTCTTACCTGTGGGGGCCTTAACTGGGATCTGGGCTGCTCTCAGCTCCTTGCCCACTCTCTTCTGGGAGGGGAGACTTTGACAGAACCAACGACAAGGCAGGCAGTCTCCTTGGACGACACGCACACACACACTAACACATGCATAAAGGCATGCACATGCATGCACACATGCACTCAAGAGCAAACGCACACACACACCATCCCCTCCCCTCCCTCCTAGCATGGAAATGAGTGGCTGGCCAGAGAAAGTGTGTCATCAGCAGAAACGGACAGAGTGAGAGGACATGACTGATAGAGTGGGGGAGAGAATTGATCGGCTCCTACGTTCCCTGGCCAACCACTCTGTCCTCCATCCATCCCTCCGTCACCCTCTCTCCTGTCCCCCTGTCCTCTCCTCCATGGACCACCAGTTTGTCCTCCATCCACCCCTCCCTCTCCTCTCCTCCTCCTCCATTGACCACCAGTTTGTCCTCCATCCATCCCTCCCTCTCCTCTCTCCTCCCCCTCCCCATCTCCACTCCTCCCTGGTCTGTCTCTCCGCTCTGCTGGTCCTGGTGACTCAATAAGTCCCAGCATGCTCCACACCTCCCGGAGCTGCTTGGCTGCATTCGGACCAGCAGCAGATAAATAGCTGTGTGTGTGTACGAGCGCCAAAACCACACACATCATTCATCAAGCCACCAAAACAGTCCCTAGATGATTACCTCTTCCAAACCAGCCCAGAACCAGGGGGAGGACCGGGGGATGCAGGGGGAGGGGGGGGGGGCAGGGGGGAAGCAGGGGGAGATAGAGGGGGAGGGGAGACGGTAAATGAAACTTTTGAGGGGTCAGTGGTTTTGTACTTGGGCTATTCATCTTCTCTCGCTCACCTCGTTGGGGCTGGCAGGCGGGTGCAGGGAGAGGGTGCTTCTGGGTAATTACCTCTCGGAGCGCAGCGTTGCTTCATTATGTCCCGTTACTCCAATCCACTGAAACATCTGTAATTTAGTCTGCTGAGCAGCTAGTGCACACACACACACACACACACGGGCCGGGAGATGGAGGTGTGTGTGTGTGCGTGTATGCGTACATGTGTGTGTGTATCAGCAGGGGCCTTACCTCTCAGGGTAATGTGTGTATCAGCAGGGGCCTTACCTCTCAGGGTAATGTGTGTATGCATATTACAGGTTGGATCACTTCTATTTCAACTCAGCCCATTTAGGAAATGAACCGAAATGCAATTCATCAGCTGCAGAGATTGCCCATTATTTTCAATGAGTATTGTTTTTCAGCTCAGGAATTGGATTTTCATTGTTTGACCCCAAGCCGGGTAGGGAGAAAGCGGGTATGTAAAATGACTCAAAATGTAGTCATTACTGAATAGGACTAATTCACAAAAGGTTTTGGAATAATGACTACCATTAATATGATTTGTTAATTATTAATTAATTGTGATTTTTTTTTAAATTTCTTACAAACTTAAGTAGTCGAGGCCTGGGAGTCTTAGTGTATGTCTAGGTGTTTATGTCTATTTATGACATTTTCTCTGAAATCCTTCGTTGACTCATACTTTGACTCAGT